>NW_028253651.1:0-51851 GCF_964263255.1 Lissotriton vulgaris
ACGGAATGTGGCATTAAACCACAGACCCAACAGTTGGTTTTGTTAATAACCATTTGATGTTGGTGGAGAGTGGAGATGAACGTGTTATTGAAAAATTCTTTTCTTCTATTCTCGAGATGTGGAGGGAGATCTACATGTGAATGCATAGCTGTGTTATTCAAAAGTGTGGGGGAAACAGGTGGGAAAGCAAGATGAAGGAACCAACCTAGGCAAGCCGTGATACAAAAAATAAGAATCATGATAGAGAGGAAAATTGAAACTTTGTTATGCAATAATTTTACGGATTTGAACATATTTTCCATTGTTTGTCGCTAGTTTGAATCAATTGTGCATACGTGACCGGACACTTCCCAGAAACCACTTCACCAAGACTATGTAGGTCGAGGTCAGATGCAGTGTCTCTAGCTTGTTTCTGATGGGATTGCAGCCGCAATCAGTACTCGTCTTGGGGGGAAAGTTCAGGAAGGGGTGAAACAAAGTCTGTCGCTTCAGTGTCTATTGTTTCGGGGTTAGCAAAAATGTCAGTAGGAGTTGATCCGAAGAATTTCTTGCAATGGCTGACGTGGAGCCATCCTTTTCGTCCTTCGACCTTGACTGCAGTCCTCGTCGTGAGAAGCACCAACTTGGGAGACTTCCACCTTCTTTCCAGGGGACTGGCACGGTCAAAGTTCCTGACGAGGATCCAGTCGCCGGGTTGAATGGTGTGTTCCCCGGGCGTGGTTTTGTCTGGAAAGACTGCAGCCACCTGTGAACGACAAGAATGGAGTGCAGACATCAAGGAAGCTAGGTAATCTGTCAAAACATTTGAATCAATATCAGTTAACGTTTTAGGAGATGGGACGCCCCAGATATTCGGAGGTCTCCCTTATGTGACTTCGAAGGGGCACAGACCCGTCCGGGAATGTGCCACCATTCGCAGGTAGAAGAGAGCAACCGGGAGAGCTGTAACCCAATCTATTTGTTTGTCAGGGCATATTTTGGCTAGTTTGGTCTTTAGAGTCTGATTATGTCGTTCGACTAAGCCTGCTGCTTGGGGGTGTCGAACACAGTGGAATTTCCAGGTATATCCTAACAGTAAGGAAACAGCCTTCATTAGTTTAGAGGGAAATGGTTGTCCGTTGTCAGAGTATATGACTCTTGGCAACCCATATTGGGGAAAAAATTCCCTGACTAATTGTTTAGCTGTCGTTTGGGCCCCGTAGTCTGGGACGGGGTATGCTTCAGTCCATCGGGTCAAGGTACAGAGGAAATACTTATGTCCTCAACATCTCTCCATCTGGATGTAGTCCATTTGGAGGACTTCAAAGGGATGATTTGGGGGATGGAACCCTCCTTGTTCAACTGGGACACTTTTCCCTGGATTGAACTGACAGCAAATCATACAGGTTCATACTTTTTGTTTGGCTGCTGAGCGCAGATGCTTGTTATGCCATACCAAATTTAGGCTGTCCAACATTCCTTTTTCTCCTAGATGTGCTGGACCATGGGCAGTTTCTATAATTACAGGAACCATTATGTCAGGGAGAAACCATTTGGATTTATCCTTTGTTACCCAGCCCTGATCTGTGTGAGATCCTCCCTCTTCTTCCCATTTTCTCTTTTTGGTCTCTGTAGCTTGGTTTTGGATGTCTACTACATCTTTGGTAGGATCGATAACTGGATAAACAGTCTTAAAGGTAGTTTCAGTATTCAGTGCTCCTGTCTGAGCAGCGTGTTTAGCTGTGGCATCCACCAGAGCATTGCCTCGGATGATGGAGTCCATGACTTTTGTGTGCGCCTTGCATTTCAGTATAGCTATTTCTGTGGGTCTGTGTATTGATTCTAGTAGCTGAAGAATAAGATCCCCATGTTGTATGTTAGTTCCATGAGAGGTCAGAAAACCTCTCTCTTTCCATAAGGTCCCGAAATTATGGACTACCCCGAACGCATATTGCGAATCGGTGTAGATGTTAACTCGTTTTCCTTTGGACCATTCACATGCTTGTGTAAGGGCTATGAGTTCTGCTGCTTGGGCTGAATGCACGGGTATTCTGGCTACTAGGAGGACCGTATTCTCTGTAGTGACAGCATAAGCTGCTGAAAGCTCGCCTGTTTGGAGGCGCATGCAGGAACCATCTACGAACAGTGTGTGTTCTGGTGTACTTAGGGGTACGTCTACAAGATCAGACCGGGGTTTAGTGACTAGTTCGACTATCTCTAAGCAGTCGTGAGTTTGATTGTCTTCTGGAACAGTGGGTAGCAGTGTAGCTGGGTTGAGGATATTGCATCGTTTGATGATAATGTGGGGTTGGAATATTGTGACTTCATAACCTGTGAGACGAGCTATGGTCAAGTGTTGTGTCTGTGTCCTATTCAGAAGTAATTCTACTGCATGTGGGACTTGTACCTCAAGAGGATGTCCTAGCACTATGGAATCACTTTGTCGAATTGCCAGAGCCGTAGCTGCAACGGATTTTAAACAGGCAGGCAGACCTTGTGCAACAGGATCAAGAGTACTGGAAAAATAAGCACAGGGACGATGTTTATTGGCCTGCATTTGTGTGAGTACTGAAAAGGCTGTACCTTCCCGTTCCGTGACGAAAAGGACAAATGGGTTTGGCATAATCGGGTGCAGCTAGGACAGATGCAGAGCATAATGCTTGTTTGAGAGTGTCAAAAGTATGATCAGGTGTCCATGGCAATGGAGAAGAGGTGGCAAAATCGGAGGTCGTTAATTGTATCAGAGGTTTGGCTAAATAGGCGAACTGGGGAATCCACTGCCTACAGTAGGAAGTGAGTCCAATAAAAGCACGGACTTCTTTCTGTGTCTTAGGGACAGGAATGTTAAAAATTAGTTGGATTCTTTCAGGTGTGAGTGCCCTACCCTCCTTTGACAGCAGGTGTCCTAAGTATGCCACCTGCTGTAAACACAATTGTAATTTATAGGGTGATACTTTGTGGCCATGCTGTGCAAGAAACATTAGGACAGTTTGTGAGGCTTGTTAGCATTCTGATTCGGAGTGTGCAGTGATCAGTAAGTCATCGACATATTTTAACAATGTCGTATTGGAGGGCAGAACAATGTCATCTAACTGTCTTTTAAGTGCCTGACTGTAGATACTGGGACTTTCTGTGTACCCTTGGGGAGCTCTTGTGAAACAGAAACTACGTCCTTGCAGTGAGAATCCAAATAGATACTGACTATCTGGATGAATGGGTATACTGAAGAAAGCATTTTTAAGGTCAATAACTGTAAAATGTGTTGCATCAGGATCTATAGCTGTTAGCAGAGTGCTGATGTCTGAGACCACAGGGTACTGTGGTACCACACATTTGTTGAGTTCTCGTAAATCTACCACTAGTCTGCAAACTGGTGGTGCACCGTCATCTGTCTTCTTTTGCACTGGTAGAACTGGTGAATTACATATGTTGGAAGGTAATTCTCTGACTACTCCTTTTTGTATCAAGTCATTGATAATCTAAATAAGGGCATGTTCCGCATCTGGGGGTAACTTGTATTGGCGGAAACAAGGTTGGACAACACCTTCCTTCAACGTGACTATGTGTGGTGTGATATCCATGAACCCTATGTCAGTTGGATCCGTAGCCCATAATGTAGTAGGAATGTCCTTTAATCTGACATCTAATTCTCGTGTCGTGAAATGACCTTTTAAATCTCGGAGGAATAGTCGTATTCCTTCCGGGGAACAGCATATCACAGCACCCAGCTCTTTTAATGTCTGGATGCCGAGTAAATTTTCGGGACAGGATTTAGTAAGTACCAAATCAGTGGAAGCTGTAAGAGGGCTAACCTGAAGTGATACTGGATCAGAAAATTTGTTAATGACTGGTGTACCTGAGAAACCCAAGGAAATACTATTTGAGCCAGAGAAGGGTACCTTGGGAACTTTGTTGTGTTGTACTGTCGTCCTACTGGCCCCGGTGTCAATCAGAAATTTTGTTTCTTTACCTAGGAGCTTACCATGTACATAGGGACCCTTTTGGTCGACCGGGACCGGGATTGGTGGACGACTGTCGTGTTCCTCCCAGCTGTCTCATGAAATTGTAGGGAATTCAGGATAGGATGCCACGGGATATTGATAAAGTTGTGTGGCTAATTTAGTATCAGCTAGGGGAGTAGATGTTGGAGCAGAGGGACGAGTGTTATAGGAACGAGGCTGTGTCTTTCCAGTAGCAATATTATGTTGTAAGACTGGACAGTCACGTACAAAATGTCCAGGCTTTTTGCAATAATTACAAGTAACCTTTTCTTGTGTTTCTGGATGTTGCTTGTGAGTCTGAGGAATTGTATTGGTCTGTGCTACTAGTACCTTCATGTTCGTATCTTTTTCTCCTGTTCTTGTTCATCTCTAATTCTGTTCTGATGGTACTGGAGCATCTGAAGTGCTTGCGAAGGGGAACTTGCTTGCCAAGTGCTTTCAACCTTTAATACCCTATCTTTTATTTGTTGTAAGGCATTTTCTACAAGCTTTGAAACAAACAATCGACTATAGGCGTCTCCACCTGAGAAGAGACCGTTATTGATAAGAAAACATTTTTCCAGTCTGGTATAATAGTCCCCTATATCCTCATCTGGTTTTTGCTTGCATGCAGAGATAGCATCCCATTCTTCCTTTTTGGTGGTCAATAACTGGGAGGGTATTTTCGGGAGAAGGCGAGGGAGTTCCAGGACTAGAGGTCCCAAGCCTTGTCCAGGAGCACGGGTAGTTTCTTCTGTCTCTAAAGCTGTCCATGTTATCTTTTTCCCTTCTACCTCCCAATCTTTCCCTTTTAGTTTGTCGTATGTTCCTTGAGGCAGTAGGACTTTGAGGAGAATATTGAGATCCTTATAAGTAAAGGAACCCATTTGAAAGATATCTTTGAGTTCCCTATGGAAATCCGTAGAATCTTTTTCATGAGAAGGGACCATTTTCTTCATTTCTAATAACTCTATTTTTGTCAGGGGGGTGGGGGAGTGTAGACAAATGTTTGGTGTAGTTTTCCTGCAGAATCTACAACGGGATGTACTTCTCGGAGAGGAAATTGACCTTGGTCATACTGAGGAGGGCTTGAGTCATAAATATTATAATGGTATTGGACATAGCGCTGTCGTTGATCTAGGAAAATGTTTAGAAATTATTGTCCCCTTGTCACCCACCTCCCTTCTAGACAGTCTCGTAAGAGAGGATGTAACATTTTGGGTGGGTGGCTAGTGGCTTTATATAATGTAATGAGGTGTTGAACCATATAGATACTGGCTAGTCTTTGAGATGTCATGGGGGCGATAAGAACATTTGAGCGACTATGTCAGGGCCATATATAGAGTATTGGGACACCCAATGGGTGCTTGATCGAGCGAGTTCTTTTTCTTGTGTGGTGAGTGGAGGTTCGCCATTCATCCAGTCATCCAAAGCTTCTTGTGTTAGTTGGAATGATCGATCTGAAGAAGCTGACATTTTTTTAGACTTATTCCTAAGTTGTCCGCTACTTTTGGAACGAAAGATTCAAAAACGTACTGACCCCTGAAAAGCAACTCCTTCTTCCCTGTCTTCATCTGTACCCCGATTCTCTGTCTCTTGGGTAGGGGCATTTTTCTGGTGAGAATCGGAAACCTTACTGGTAAAGAGAGGGATGAAGAAATCTATTTCCTTTATTTTATTATAATTCCCCGCTACCACTGCTTGATCTAGCTGAAGTAAGTCGTCGGGAACCTTTTTCCCAGCACTTGAGATCATACGGATAAAGCAAGTAATCATAAATCGTGAGAGACTTTTTTTATGGGCGATAGGTCTATTTTTAATAGCCTCTTGTAGGGCTTCTAAATTTTCTCCTGTTCGGAGAGCTTTGTAAATTTTATTCAGGCAACTTGTGATATTTGGTACCTCCTGTATGCCTTCTAAAGCTTCCCGTAAGCAATAGGAGACATCTGCTTGTGGACCTTCTCCTGGAGTCAGGTCGAATTCGCATTCTAACATAGGCAGAACACCATCTGAAGTATCAGGGATGGTTTCCGTCTGAGTAACTATCCATCTGATTGTTTTTTGATTAGTATAAGCAAGAGGTGGTTCCATTAAATAGTTGGTAATGAAGTCTTTGGATACGGAAGGAACTTTAGGACATGGAGGTGCTGTGGGAATACTAGGGTCTGGATTATCAATCGACTCTGGCCTTTGTGAAAGGATGGGATATATACCCGTCACGGAGGCCGAGGCCTCCCTTTTTCTTCATTTAAAATTAATATCCTCATTCTGTTCCCGTAATTTTCTCGTCTTAATTTCTTCTGACATTCTGTTTGCTTTCTCTACTTTCCTTTGCTCTTTCTGTTCCCTTTGATGTGCTTCCTTTCGCCATAATTCGATACTCTCTAACATCGAGGGTCTTGCTTTCTTTTCCCAACATTTCTTTTCAACTGCCATGATACAATTTAAATCCCATGTGCCACTCTTTGGCCATCTAATCGCAATTTCTAAATCTTGATTGTACTCTTCCCAAAGATCTAAGTATAAAACGGCACCAATTCCATATTTTGTATACATAAGGAAACCAGGAGTATCCTTTGGGGAGACTGGTACATCCTGTTCCAGTAACCCCCTTCGGGTACCCAGTTTACACAATTTAGAAAACAAAGGCATTGCGTCAACAAACAACAAAACTTACACTTGATAACTTGATATACCCTGAGTATCAGAATACAAACATACCGTTTTCTAGAAACGTAGAACCCGTCTTGACCGTGCTCTGAAAAATCAGAACCCGTATTGACCGTGCTCTGAAAAATCAGAACCCGTCTTGATACACCCCTAGCAGTACTCACCGAGGTGCAGAGAACTTGAAGATCTTGAAGATCTGGACACTGGACTAGTTGCGCTGCGCTCTTGATCAGGGGACTTGTCGGGGTTCTGAAGGACTCGGACTCGGCAACTTCACAAGATTCGGGGTCTGGGTCGAGACTTCCGCTGTCGTCCTCACCGCCTCATATGGATGGCTAGGCTGCGGCTTGGTCCCTCTTCGACACGAAGGAGTTCATGCAGGAACCCCCGGCAGTGTGCATGTTGAAGTCCGTCGGTATCTGGAGAGACAGGTTCGGGTCCGCATCACCGGCGTGTGGGAAGAAAGGGAAGTTCCTGTTCGGGTGCCAATTTACTGTGGTAAATATTTTAGTAATTTACCTTGATCGGAATTTCTATAATATCAATAAGGTCAAGCATGAAGAGCAGAGTCCGTGGATGTTAGAATTCAAGGGTCTTTATTCAGTAACTCGAGTTAAGGGAGAGCTCCGTCACCTAAGGAGGCTCGAGAATAGTCTCTACTTTAATCAAAGAAAACATGGTATTTATACATTCTTGACATAGAAAAGAGGAAGGAGCTTCCCTTGAGCAAAATTCTGTTATCTATGTTGTAATCATACAGAAGTCATGGCAGCGTAACTGTGTCATAATCATACAGGAGTCATGACAGGAAGCAGCGTGACTGTGTCTTTAATCATGAGGAAGTCACGGCAGAAGCAGAGTGTTGAGAAATAACCCTAGGCTGGTTCCTTAGATAAGAGAGAGAAAGAGAGAGAACTGGTCGTGACAGGATGTCTGGTGTTGTGTCTTAGCAAACAGGCCCTGGTTTCTCGGAATTGGTCGTTGTGTCTTGGCAAACAGGGGCTCGTTTCTCCGAATCGGCCTGACCGTAAGAGTGCGTGGTTGCAACGGGGCTCGTTTCTCGGAATCGGCTCGAACATAAGAATGTGTGGTTGTATTTAGAGGAAGTAGTGTGTTGTGTGCAACCTTACGTTTATGTGCCCGGGCTTTCTAGTCTCCATCATGGTGAGTTCGGAACGTGAAATAGAGGGTGTATAATGGGACATAAATAACGAGAAATATTCATTTTCCACATTTCGGAGGACTTTGGCCCCTTCCTAGAAACCTTGGGCCAGCTGTTTACTAAAGTCTACAGTGTGAGCATATAGCTACATGAGTTTGGTAGGTAGGTTAGAGGATATCTATGATGAGTCACTTATTATGAAGGTCCCTTATATGCAATACTAGGGGCTGACGCCATATATCTAACTAGGGATTAGTAGTTGCTCTTGCAAACCCCAACTCTCTATGATAACTTATTAGTATTTGAAGACTTTGAAGTTTGGTCAGAACTACCTAATGTGGTGGTGGGTGTCAGTGGCAGCTGGTGATTTTAGCAGGCAGGGGGCGGACCGGCCACACATGCACACATACTCTCACATCCATACATTCACAAACGCGCATAAACTCACCCATTCACGAACACTCACTGACAACAAATTCATCCATACACGCATACATGCACACACCAAACCTTCAAATACATAAAACCTACCCACACTGCAGCTCCCGGAGAGGGAAGCCTCGAGCTCCCAAGAGAGTTGGGACTGTGGCTGTCTCTCATTGGCTGACCTTACGTGAGCCAATGAGAAGAGGGAGTGGTCACAGAGTGGGCTAGAGTCAATGAGCTTGCTGCCCGCACCCCACTTTGTCTTGAGGTGTCACTGAATGACTCTAAGCCCTGCACACTTCAGGTCTTAAAACTGAAGCACCCAGGTCCAAGTCAATTAGTGATGTTCCCCCTTGTGATGAAGGAGAGGGCCTATTGGTACTTTTGCCAGGGCCAGGAGTTCCCACGCATAGGGCTGTGAAACCCTACGCATAGCAAAGTTCATCTCAGGCAGCCAGGTGACTGCTCATTTAGCGCATGTCTAGCTCCTGGAACCCCGACCTGAACAAGAAAAGTGTCCGTCAGGCTGACCTTTGCTCAGCCTGACAGACACTCTTCTTGTCTGGAGAAAGGTAGGAGTGCATGGCCCCTCCGCACATATGGACAGTCTGTGGCTGGTGGGTGTAACTTGTGCAGTTTGCTGTTTCATAATTATGTGAAATTACAACAAAATTATGCAAGATTCTGCAGAAATAGGTGAGGAGCGTAACTCAGAATTTAGCACAATTTTCTAAGCACAAAATGAACCCTTGCATACAAAATGAGCAGAGAAAAGAAAACAGTGCTATATGCAACAGAACATGAACACTAAAACCAGCAATCGCTCACTAAGTTTATTGTTCCTTTGCTCTTGCAGTAGGATGCTTGTGCCAAATTTCTCATAATAATACAAAATTGTGTAATTGCATATTTTGCTGTAATTTCAGATCAAAAGGATAGTGCTAAATTACCAAAATGGCCCTTATTACTCTAGCATATTTAAAATGTCACCCATGCTTACAAATGATACCACAATTCATGACGTTTTACACTTATGAAACTGTTGAACCTATCACAACATGTGCCTGGTCAAGCCCTTAAAGTGAGGTACTCCTTAGTCTTGATTCTTGCAGTTCATCATTTGGTTGAATTCCAACTTGCATCCAAAATACCCTGGTCTGACCACTAGTATATTCTTTTCTCCATCTTCTTTAAGGTTTTTATTATGACTGTTAAATGTATAGATAAAAAACAGCTCAAAGTCATGCTTGGACTAACAGGATTATCTCAAAAGTAATCAAAGGATAGAAGGCACGAGTGGTCTACTTGCTACACAATGCCAGACTATCTACCATTAGAGCATGTTAGATGCATTCTGGGAAGATCTACTTAAAGTTCATATTATTCGAAGATAACCCCCTTTCAACATATTACCAAGGACATTATATTTTTCAAACAATTAATAATCTTACTCCCTCCACAGAAACACATAAGGATGTTGTTCACTATTTGTTTCAGAAACAATACAAAGATTAGAAAATAGTTCACCCCCTTATTATCCTCAGCCAGTGATGATTGGATAAAAGATTATAAAACACAACCACCCTTTTTTATGTTTTCATTCTTTTAACTACTGAGGACTTCTAACCTGATAAAGATTGTAGTCCATCAGGTTCCTCTGTCAGTTTTTCTCTGGTAAACAATCAAAGAGCAAGTTTTGCTATAGAAAAGAACAAATGTCTCTCCACAGGAGTCTTCCCTGAGAGTATTCTGCATGTCTTAGACCACCCACTATTAGCAAAACTTTGCAAGATACTAATTAGCCAACAAATTAAAGGCCTGTTTCACTACTCTTATACGTCTCCAAATTATTAGAGCAGACTGTTTGATCCCAACTGCAAAGCGTTTTGGGAAATCAGGTGCTACATTTCGAACAAGCCAGTTTCAAAACATGTAGACAAATGGAGCTTGTATTGTACGTAACTTTCAGATGATAGTAGACAAGGGCAATGGAGGGGTACCTATATTATTGGAACTTAGCATTTCTTCTGAAGAAGTTTGAGGTCAAAACACATTGATAAGACAATATCCAGTTCACATGTATTCTATGAAACACTCCTACTGATTCTATGCCTGATTGTGTATACTTTTTTTAAAGTTGAATCTACTAAACTCTGAACATCAGACCTTCCACTGCAAATGTAATAGGTAAGACAGTCATTGTGAATTACCTTTCTAGGGACAATGGCCCCAAACTGGTGCTGTCCCTTAATCCTTTCACACTTGAATCATTGCACTGTAATATTTATTTTCTTTCTTTCTCACACAGAGTGTTAGAAATGGAATTCCTGGTTGGCTGATGTATGCACCAAGGCCAGGCAGGAACCACCACGCTAGTCAGGGTAGGTTAGATATATACTAAAAGAAAACCTATGCTTAGGTAGTTTGGCACAGCGCAGTCAGGCTTACATAAAGAGGCAGTGTGTAAAGTATTTGTGCAACACACACACACAGTAACACAAGAATACACCACAACAACAAACATCCAATGTGTAGAAGTTGAGGTATGGAATTGTATAGGAATACATGCAGTAAAGCACTTGGAAGAAGGGCTAAAAAGGTTACTTTAGGTCGTGCTGGGATGAGACAAAGTCAAAGTTCAGGCCAATTGCGAACTGAGCGCCGGCCAGTTACAGGAGCCATGCAGGCTCCAGGGGAGGAAAATACCTTTCCTGGCCTCACACAGCGAGATGTGCGATGTTGAGGCTCACAGATGCAGGATGTGTTGATCTTCTACATACAGTGTTACGTCAACATCTGTGTTGAAAGTATCTGGGCCACTTCTAGTGAGCCAGGTATATGAGCAGGGGAATGTCTGACAAAATATCGAAAACTAGAATATCGAAGTACAAAAATATCGGAACAAAATTATCGATGTCAAAAATATCGGGATCCTATACTTAACTATATATCTACACAAATATCGATTTTTTAATATCGATATACAAAAATATCGTTTACTGTGATATCGACCACATTTATATCGGAAATCAAAAATATCGCAATCTGCAAAATGTAATGACATTTACAAAAATATCGAAATCAAAAATATCGTGAACATAAATATCGGATTTAGAAATATATCGACTTTTGTAAAGCTTTTCTTTACATAATTAAGGAACGCTTTATATGTTTTCACATCAAAAATAACATACAACACTTTCATTTCTACTATACACACACCATAAAATCTAATATTTTTTTTATTGATTTAAAAATATGTCACCTACACATATAAAAATATTCTATGGTACTGTGTATACTTTTCTAATTATTCTTTGATTTTATATTCTAATACTAATTAATGTCAACAGAAATTCAAATCTACTAACTAACCAATCACAAGCCTAATTTTTTAAATGAACCAATAGTAAAGTAATTACTACTGACACTCCCCTATATAAGCAATGAAAACGTAAGCACAAACTACTTGCCAAAAGTCACAGAAGGAGATTCATCTCTATCCGAATTGCTGCACAACAAGTAGAAGAACGAGACTGAAAACCTACTATTACATCTACTAAGTAAGTAAATAAAATATATCCTACATTATTTTCTATTTGTATTTACTTACCTGCTAAATACCCAGTGGCCCTTTGCTATTCATACTACTTAACATTCTAAATAATGATATAAAATTATTTTTTTTAGATACTACCACTACTGATAATTGTACTCCAAATAATTGTGAACAAAAGATAGGAATACAGAATCAGAAAAGTATGTAAGTAATTTGACATTGTTTCGTTTTGTGCACATTAATCTAAACACCCTGAAATAATGACTTTTGCACACCATCTTTTTATTTTTCTGTAGATTCTGCTACAGAAAACTGCACTACTACAGAACTAAGGCTACAGTACTACATCTATAATCCTTTATATTAAGTAAGTACATAAAATAGAAAGTGCTTCATTTGCTAGTAATACTTAATTACCTGCTAAATACCCAGTACCCCTTTGCTATTCATTGCAGTTAACATGCTAATAAATTATCTGCTAGTATTTGTTTAAGAGACCACGAGAACTGAATATTTTACTCAAAATAACTGTGAACAAAGCATAGGAATACAGAAGCCAAAATATATGTAAAGAATGGCACATTGTTTCATTATGTCCACATAAATCTAAACACAATGAAATAATCATTTTTCTCCCACATATTTATTTTTCTCTATAGATTATACTACTGAAATCTGCTTTACTACAGAACTAAAAACATCAGAACTATTTCTAAAATACTTTGTCATAAGTAAGTACATGAAATAGAAACTGCATATTTAGTACTACTAATTATTTTCATGCTAAATACTCGGTGGCTCTTTGCTATTCATACTACTTAACATCCTAAATAATAACATATTATTATTTTTTTAGATACTACAACAACTGAATTTTCTTCTCAAACTAAGTGTGAAGAAAGCATAGGAACACAGAATCGAATAACTATGTAAGTTAAGTTACATTGTGTAATTTTGTGGTCAAAAATCTAAACACTGAAAAAATAACAGTTTTCCTCAACATATATTTTTTTCTCTGTAGATTCGACTTCTGAAAACTGCACTCCTAATTAACTAAGGACCTCAGTAGTATTTCTAAAATACATTTTAGTAAGTAAGTATTATGCAACTGCAATAAATGTGTGAAAACAATTCTAACATTTCTAACTGTTTTAATAATTTTCTATGACATATTCTTTATTTACAGAGCAAACACAGTGAATAGCTATACAGACAACATACAGAACTTCACATTCTAAACAACAGTAAAACTAATAACTAAGTAAGTATATTAAATAACATATTTACCACATGTTTCAAAAAACCTACCAACATGGTGATTAAAGTAACTCATATGTTCCTTATTTTTTAAAGATAACACTACAAAGTATTCTACAGAAGTTGAAGAAAGAATTATACCTGCCAAATACCAACAACAAAAATTATGTAAGTATCTTCACAATGTGAATAATGAAGACACATCTTTGTAGTAAAAATGAGCTTTATAATTGCTAATTTACCTAAACATTAATAAATAATATACTACTTTCATATTTCTCAGAACAGCTACAACAACATCAAAACTATTTATCCTCAACTAAAGAAACAAGAAAGTCCAAAGTTTAGCTGTACATTGTAAAACACGTAAGTATAAACATTCCTACTTATCACTAACATAGATTATTGATCACATTTAAATTGATATTAACTATTATATATATTTTATAGATATACAAAGTACAAAATGACCGAAGGAGCCGAATTTGTAACCAGCCAAAAAGGAAAATTATTGTTATGCTACATGGGTTACACGTACACACAGGAAAAACAATATGGCATGAAAGTGAATTGGAAATGTTGCAAATATTATTCCAACAAGTGCTACGGCAGAGCAACAACAAAAGAAGCTACAGTACTATATACTAGGGAACATAATCATCCACCTAATATTACAGAAATAGAAGTCAGAACAGCCATGGAAAGTATAAAAGAAGCTAGTACCGGATCCCAAAAGCAAACTAATGTCATTTTAAAAGAAGCCATTCCAAAAATTCCCAAAAAAGCCTCAACCCAAATGCCAAACATCCTATCATTAAAAAGAACTATAGCACGGACCAAAAAAGCGACAACTTCTTCAACACCATGTCCTAGAACATATCAGGATATTAGTTTTAGTGCTAACGAAATAATAACTTTAAATAAACAACCCTTTATAATTTATGACAACGAAAGCAATGAAAATAGACTAATAATTTTTGGTACCAGTATGAATTTAGTGAAACTGCAGCAAAGCCAATATTGGATGATGGATGGGACATTTAATCTGTCCCAAACCATTCTTCCAATTATACACAATACATGGCCTCTATCACAACTGCAATATCCCTTTGTTATATGCACTATTGCCTAACAAAAACAATTCTACTTATATGGAATTATTAAATGTCATAAAACAAAAAAACAATGATTTCTCTCCGGACAAAATCATTCTTGATTTTGAGCATGCAATGCTCTCAACTATTCTAAAGATCCACCCACATACCTCCATTCAAGGGTGCTATTATCATTTCAACCAGTGTTTATGGCGACACCTTCAAAAAACTACCCTAAGTGTCGAATATGCTACAAATTCTTCATTTGCTTTTCAAATAAAAAAACTTATAGCACTTGCCTATGTCCCTACAACAGATGTAGCAGAACATTACAATATTATCATAGACAGTCCATTTTATAAACAAAACGAGGCTAGATTAACTCCTTTTCTTGATTACTTTGAGGACACCTGGGTAGGCAGACTCCACAGATCTGGGCACAGGAGAAATCCAAAATTCCTTATTCCCTGGTGGAATGTGTACAATAGTACCCTTAACGGGGAGTCAAAAACTAACAATGCCGTTGAAGGTTGGCACAATGCATTTGTCCAATCAACTGGCAGAAGCAAACCTAGTCTCGAAAAATTCATAAAATGCCTACAAAAAGAACAGAGCTATCAAGAATTCCGAATGGACCAATCTGTTACCGAAATTGTCCCTAAAACATCCAAGCAAAATAAACAAATGCACAAGTACCTGGAAGAGCAGGTTAAACTTTACCCTAATACGAAAGGCATAGAATACCTAAACATCATAGCCAAAACACTACTGTAAATAAAGCCGAAACTGTTATTAAACACCAAATGTAGCACCTAAGTATGTGAAAATATGTAACGTGAGCTTTTAAAGTATTTAATGTATGCAATATATAATGATATTATTTTAATATATGCACACATTAAAACAAAATAATAAGTTAAAATCAATTCCATAATAAATATGACATTACCCACCCACAAAAATAATAGAAAGCAAACACTTACCAATTTAGTTGTCTATCCAAGAACGTCCATTACCACCAAAGTAATCCAGGTAGTGCAAAAGTAACCCAAAAAAAAATGTAAAAATACAACTGTACCACAATTAGGAATTCCACGCGGTCCTTAGCCATCGAACTACCATAAAAAACCCGAAAAAGTCGAAAAAAAGAAAGAATCGCTCCGGAAAACCCGAAAAACTGTAAAGAAGTGTTTGTAAATCACTGTAGGATTAGAAAAACTAACACTTCCTTTAGAAAAAAAACGGAACTTCCGATGTTGCGTACACCTAGGAAAAAAACATAAAAAACAGACATTCCCACCCACAATATTTAACAAATAATGACAGACTAACATATTAACATTGATGATTTAATGTTCGATATACCCTAAAAGACTTAAATGAACTCTATAAATAATTAGTAAACTAACAAACACGACGTGTATATACCATACGTAAATATGTTATTTCTAAATCTGAAACATAGCTCCCTCACATTCAACACCACTAAATATAAGCTCACTAGTGTCAAACCATAATATTAATACACATATAATATATAAAATGAACCTTACCTGCAGCGACGTGAAGTGTCTCCCAACCGCGATCAGCCCTTCTTCAAAATAACCCAAAACGACCAAACCCAGTTACAAAAGAAAGCACCAAAAACTAAATAAAATAGTCCCAAGTGTAAAATATAATATCTATACAGAACTAAATGTGTAAAAAAAGAAGTATTAATTTATGTTATATAGAAAAATATCTATTTTTTTTTCCTACAAAGAAATCATGATAAAAATGTACATTAATATAATAATGTAATATGATGAAAACAATGATGTTTATGTTAACAATGTTAAAAAATGTAAGTACATTGTCACAAAAAGGAAAAATATTTTTTTTTAAATGTAAAATGTTTATTTATATTGTAAAAATGTTATCTTCACAAATGAAGGTGAGAAAAGCTTTACAGAAAAATATTAGTGTTATTAGCAATTTTTTTCTGACATAACAATATGTGAAAGAGATAATAAAGAATGTTAATGTCATATGAAAATGAAGAAAAATAAGAATGGTTCTGTATAGTTGTTATTAATTGTGTTTATAAAAGTTTATTTCGAAAGAAATGTCAATAAAAATATATTATTATGCATTTATGTTATTTGTTAAAATGTAAATAAAATAAAAGTTAATAAAATCATGCTGAATATTGTATTTTATTATCTTACTAAAAAGTATCAATGTAATAAAAAATAAATAACTGTATATTACAAGTGAGTATATGATGGACTCTAATAATGTAATGAAGAATATACAAAATCCAGTGTACATTAAATTACAATACGTGTAGCACAGTAATAACATAAATATTAATATTCCTACTGCACTCTACATAAAATGTTAATATGTACTATACACTAATTAATTTCAATAGATTATTCCAACAGTAGTGTACAGTAAATTAAACTTGATGTAATGTTATATATGTTAAAAATCCTGTAATTGATTAAAAGAAAAATAAATATATATTTATCCTGTAGAACTAGGTACCAAAATCAATAAATTGACCCTGAACCCTACAAATACTCCTTTACCCTAAAAACAGAACACTGACCCTGAACCCCAAAAATAGACCTTAACCTAAAAACTTAAAACTGACCCAGAACACAACAATAACCCCTTTACCCACAAACTGAAAACTGACCCTGAACTCAACAAATACCCCTCTACCCAAAAACTAAAAACTGACCCTGAACCCTAAAATTAGCCCTTTACCCAAAAACTAAAAACTGACCCTGAACCCTAAAATTAGCCCTTTACCCAAAAACTAAAAACTGACCCATAACCCTAAAATTAGCCCTTTACCCAGAAACTGAAAACTGACCCTGAACCCAACAAATACCCCTTTATCCACAAACTGAAAACTGACCCTGAACCCTAAAATTAGCCCTGTACCCAAAAACTGAAAACTGACCCTGAACCCAACAAATACCCCTTTCTCCACAAACTGAAAACTGACCCTGAACCCAACAAATACCCCTTTCTCCACGAACCCAACAAATACCCCTTTCTCCACAAACTGAAAACTGACCCTGAACCCAACAAATACCCCTTTCTCCACAAACTGAAAACTGACCCTGAACCCAACAAATACCCCTTTACCCAAAAACTAAAAAGTGACCCAGAACACTAAAATTAGCCCTTTACCCAAAATCTAAAAACTGACCCTGAACCCTAAAATTAGCCCTTTACCCAAAAACTGTAAACTGACCCTGAACCCAACAAATACCCCTTTATCCACAAACTGAAAACTGACCCTAAACCCAACAAATACCCTTTTATCCACAAACTGAAAACTGACCCTAAACCCAACAAATACCCTTTTATCCACAAACTGAAAACTGACCCTGAACCCAACAAATACCCCTTTATCCACAAACTGAAAACTGACCCTGAACCCTAAAATTAGCCCTGTACCCAAAAACTGAAAACTGACCCTGAACCCAACAAATACCCCTTTATCCACAAACTGAAAACTGACCCTGAAGCCAACAAATACCCCTTTCTCCACAAACTGAAAACTGACCCTGAACCCAACAAATACCCCTTTCTCCACAAACTGAAAACTGACCCTGAACCCAACAAATAACCCCTTATCCACAAACTGAAAACTGACCTTGAACCCAACAAATACCCCTTTCTCCACAAACTGAAAACTGACCCTGAACCCAACAAATACCCCTTTCTCCACAAACTGAAAACTGACCCTGAACCCAACAAATACCCCTTTCTCAACAAACTGAAAACTGACCCTGAACCCAACAAATACCCCTTTCTCCACAAACTGAAAACTGACCCTGAACCCAACAAATACCCCTTTCTCAACAAACTGAAAACTGACCCTGAACCCAACAAATACCCCTTTCTCCACAAACAGAAAACTGACCCTGAACCCAACAAATACCCCTTTCTCCACAAACTGAAAACTGACCCTGAACCCAACAAATACCCCTTTATCCACAAACTGAAAACTAACCCTGAACCCAACAAATACCCCTTTATCCATAAACTGAAAACTGACCCAAAACTCAACTAATACCCCTTAAATTAAAGATAATTAAGTACATTAAAAAAATTAATAACAATAAAAAGTAATTATTCTCAACGCATTGAGTAAATAATAAATTAGACTATATAATATTAATTACTGAACTAATTATTATTAATTAATTGCCACTTAGGTGTAATGTAGGAAAAAATATGTACAATTATTAATAATTGAATTAATTATTAATAAATTACTTACCACCCTTATCCCCTATAAACACAATAACCAGCTCCCAAACCTAGAAATGTAATTTACAAATAACAATTTAACATTAATTTCGCAATACTAAATAAACATGTCTGTACATTGAATTATTTAAGTAAATATTTAATATGTCTTAATTAATATTAATTATTTAACAATTAATTATTAATTAATATAATTGACTATATGAGCTTAAATAATTAACTAACTAATTATAATTAATAAAAAATAATTAACAATTAGGTATAATGTACAAATATTTTAAAACATTTATTTATTAATGAATTAATTAATAATAAATTACTTCCCACCCTTATCCCCTATAAACCCAATAACCCGCTCCTAAACCTAAAAAAATTATTGTGAAAAAATGTATTTTACTAATTGTAGAAAAACAAAATCAACAAATATCTACATATATTGTTTAAAATATATATTTGTAAATTAATAATTAATATTTATTAATTATCAATTAATTATTAATTAATAATATAGACTATATGAGCTTAATTAATTAACTAATTAATTATAATTAATTAAATAATAGGTATAATTTAGTATTTGTTATTAACATATATTAATTAATTATTAATAAATTACTTCCCACCCTTATCCCCTATAAACCCAATAACCCGCTCCTTAAACTAAAAATGTAATTTTTAAAATTTTTATTTTACTAAATGTAGAAATACAAAATTAACAAATATCTACATATAATGTTTAAAATATGTAATTTTAATTTCATAATTAATATTTATTAATTATCAATTAATTATTAATTAATAATATAGACTATATGATCTTAATTAATTAACTAATTAATTATAATTAATTAAATAATACGTATAATTTAGTATTTGTTATTAACATATATTAATTAATTATTAATAAATTACTTCCCACCCTTATCCCCTATAAACCCAATAACCCGCTCCTAAAAATAGATATGTATTTTTAAATATTTTATTTATAATTGTTTTATTTATTATAATTCAGCTTTTTTAATACTTTTTCTATACAATTATTTTACTTTTTCCTATACTATTGATTATTTCCATTACTACACGATATTTTTTTTTTACGATATTTTGACACTCGATGTTTTTTTTGTCGATATTTTTGCATACTCACCTATTTCGATATTTTTGTATCCGATATTTTTGCATACCTATATTTTTGTCCTACGATATTTTTTTTCCGATATTTTGTCTGATTACCTGAGCAGGGTGTAGGAAGCAAATCTAATATACTTGTAAAGAGTCCGGGGGATCCCTTATGAGTGGACAGGGCTTGCTACACAAACCCAAAGTACTTTAAAAGTGCAAAGAAAGGGGCTCTACAAGAAAGGGAGTAGTGTAGTTGAGCAGACTTAGGCTTAACAAAGAGGAGTGCAAGACATTTGCAAATGCACTCAATGATCAATAAATGGCAACACAACTCAAGAAGGAGATCCAAACCAATTGAGGTATGGAACTTTAAAGGAATACATGAAGTAAATCACTTAGAAGCAAGTAGTGCTAAAAAGGTTACTTTAGGTTATGCTGGGATGAGACAAAGTCATAGTTCAGGCCGACTGTGATGGAGTGCCGGCCAGTTACAGGACCCATGCAGCCCCCAGGGGAACAAAGCACCTTTCCTGGTTGCACACAGCAAGATGTGCTGCTGTCAAGGCTTGCAGGTGCAGAATGCATTAATCTTGTACGAGCAGTGATGGTGATGCGTCAGTGCTGAAGCCAGGTGCCGCAGTCGAAAGGCGTAGAGCCATGCACAGGATTCTGCCACGCAGCCAAAGGGATGCATTGATCTCACCAAACTGCAGCAGCTGCGATACACTGTCCGATGTGTTGCTCTCTGGAAGCATAGCACTGGTTCTGAGGTGATGTGCCAAATGTACGCCTGCAACCGGGTCGATACGCCAGTTCTGCTACACACAGACAAAAGGTACATCGAAATCCGCGTTGAAAGTATCTAGGACACTTCTGGTGATCCTGGCATAAGAGAAGGGTGTGGGAAACTGGCTTTTTATGTGATATATTAAAAATCTAGTATAACAGTAATGAGTCCAGGGGTTCCCTTATGATTGGACAGGGATTGTTATGCAAACCTAAAGTGCGAAGAAAGTGGCCCTACAAGAAAGGGGGTAATGTGGTCGAGCAGCCCTAGGCTTAACACAGAGCAGTGCAAGACATTTGCAAATACACATAATGATAAACTCAACATAATAAATACGATAATAAATGACAACACGACTCAAGATGGAGAGTCACACCAATTGAAAAAATTTAACAGTACACCTTGAGAGGCGCAGGGCGGCCGGGTGTAAAACAGCATTGGGAGCCCAATTAGTTTCAATGGGGATCGTCACTGTAAAAAAAGAGGCTGCAGGTTCGGGCTAGGAAGCCAGTGGGGGTGAACCAACAGCTTGCAATGCTCGGGGATCTGGAGTTCTCTTCTCCTTGGCCCATGGGTGACGGATTCTGAGGTGTCTAGGCATCAGGCTTCTCTTTCCTGAAGCAGTTGAGGTCGAGGGGGTCTGCATGCAAGGGGTGAGACCATGATGATTTGAGTTCTGGCTGGGGAACCTTGTTGGGACCGGTGGCCCACTTCAAATTAGGTCAGAGGCGATGGGTGCAGTGGTGGCTTTGGGTGTCGGGTTTTGGCAGTACCAAACGCCTCAGAGTCTTCTCTTTTATTGTTTCTGCAGGATTCAGGGAACAGTTCTGCTATTCTTCAGGAGGTCATGGTCTTTATTGAAGGCAGGCAGTCCTCCCAGGTACACAACTTCAGGATGAGTCGTCTTTCGCGCAGGGTCGACAGAGAATGGCAGACAGGACAGCAGTGCTGGGGCCAAGTCAGGTACTGTCTTAAGTCTTCTGCTTTTGCAGCTCTTTGAGTCCTTCTCCATAGGTCATAAGGATCTGCATCTCTGGTGCCAGGGGCTCCCCTAAATTGTGAACTTAGGGGTGTTATGGGAATGTAGGGTAGTAGCTAGTGGGCAACTGGCTACTACTGGAGTCGCTGCATCCCCATATGACTTCTTATAGTGGTAAGTGAGCATAAGCATAACCCTGTCCCAGAACTCCTAAGTATGGCATTACAAAGATGGCTACTTCTGATAAATCGTGTCCACCTCATAGTAGCCCATCTTAGCGGTGGTACTTGCCTGGAGATGGCACGGCTACCTGAATAGGTAATTTTCCCACCTGTCCAGGCGCCTTTTGGGTTCTGGATGGGGGGGTGACTTCTTCTCCTTAGAGGGGAGCAATATTCGCATTCCAAAGGCAGCAGCTTCTTTAGGGCGCACCTGCCCAAGCAGGTCATCCTGTGGGAGAGGGTGCTACACTGTCTTTCCGCACAGGCTTTTGTTCTGCGTCTCCTGAGAGCAAAAGACTCTCAACATAGGAGTCAGAACAGTGTCTTGGGTGGGAGAAACTAGACAGCAAGGACACCAGAGGCTGGTAGGTCTCCAGTGGGCACCTCTAGGGTGCCCTCTGAGTGCATATATTGGTAAATCCGACACTGGAATCATGCCTTGACCACGCCCAGCATCAAGCACCCTGGTTTTTGGACCATCCACCACTACAAGGCCAGTTCTCTCCATGCCCTCAACATAGGGCACTAAACCACCTGCCACCGGGCATCCCTGATGGACACTAAAGACCTGTTTTCCTGTTGGAATTGCAGATGCATCTTTCTCTGCCACCGCAAACCAGCCCCCCTCGCCGTATGACTGACAAACACTGGACCCGGCCCCTTCAACTGCATCCTGCTCAACACATGCTCCAGCCACAAACACACCGTGGAGATCTGAAACCTGATCGACTCCATCTACCCCGACATCACCTTCCTCACTGAAACCTGAATTAACTCTACCTCCGCCCTGGACATCACCACCACCACCATTCTGGATGTCTACAAGATCATCCACACTGACCACATCAACAAACCGGGGAGGCATCGCCATCATACACAAAAGCATCCTCTGCCTCATCACACCTGCAGAAGACCTCTCGGCCAACATTGATCATCTCCACTTCTAGGCCGAGACCAACCCAAACACCACCCTCTGTGTTACCATCATCTATAGACCCCCCTTCAGCGATTCCATCATCGACTTCATCAAACCCCACACTCTCGTCTCCTCAGATTACATCCTCCTCATTGACCTCAACTTTCACTTGGACAGCTTCAATGAGAAAAAACCCTCATCACTGCTGGAGAACCTTGACACCATTGGACTCACACAACAGGTCACCTCCCAAATTCACTCATCAGGACACATGCTCAACCCCATTTTGTCCACCAGCAACAACATCACCTTCAACCACACCGCCAAGCTCCAGTGGACCAATCACCACTGCTTCCAGTTCGCCTTCACTAAACCAACAGTACAGACTGTAGAAGCTGGAACAAGGTCACCACAGAATAGCCCCCCACCTCCCTCAGCAAAACCCCTCCACTAACATCCACAGACACCAACACCACAACATGCAACCTCCAGCGATTGATCTCCAAGTCCGCTGAAACTTTGGCTCCCCTGATGGAAGCCCAAAGCAAGAAACACTCCAAGAAAGCCAGCTGGTTCTCTCCCGCCCTACGTGTGTCCAGACACACCTGTAGATGGCTTGAGAAGAGCTGGAGGAGCAGCAAGACCGCAGAAGACCACTTAGCCTTCAAGACCCCTTTCACTGCACACCACCACCTCATCAGGGCAATGAAGAAAGCAGCCATACAAGAAAGGATCAAGCCAAATCACTCAACAGCAAGAAACTTTTTGCTGTGGTCAAAAAATTCACCAGACCCAGCACAGAGACTGAAGATCTCCCCACCTCCCAAGACCTCTGCAACAAACTCGGCACCCACTTCTACAGCAAGATCATGAAAATATATCACCGGTTAACCGCCTCAATACCCAAGACCCTCCAACTTCACCTGGAACCACCATACCCAATAACAGGGGTCTTCAAAGTGTTGGGCGCGACCCCCATGGGGGCCGTGGATTGATGGAAAGGGGTTTGTGCATTCCTGGTCACACTCCTGCCCAGGCCCATAGGACTACAAGGGATTCGGCTCCCCTCCTCCCCCGTAGTGTGTCTCAGCTCAAGCTGCTGTGGGCTCTGCCGGGCTGTGTCTGCAATCTTATCTCCAGCACAGCCCGGCACACCTGAGTTTTTCACAGGTCGTTAAAGACCATTTCATATTTACATACCTTTTGTAAACTGGTTACTGAGGCTTAGTTTTTTTTCTAGTTCCAATACATCCTGGGTTCCCACTCTGCCTATTCCTTACATTTTTATTTTACATTTACTGCAGTAGTGTGAGAATGCATTTCATGAAAAGAAATATAAAGCCGGGTTGCCAGAAGAAAAATACCAGTGATTTGATGTTTAAAGTGCCTGCAAAGACCTCCTCTTGACACTAAATAAGATTGTAACTAAAATCATATGCATTCATACGTAATGTGACTTTTCGGTCTTTGTTCCCTTTAATTATCAGTCATGGATCATTGAGGCTGCCCTCGAACACAATTAAAAGTGCTTTCTATTTATATGTGCTGTTCCAAGTACGTACGCACAGATGAGTGCTGAATTATACAGCTTTAGGTAACTGCATATTTTTGTACCATCTGGGACATCAAAATAATGAGCAGGCAACCATAACCATAGGACTGGAAATGTGTTGCAGGATTAGAATATTATTTATTTCCTCCACCCTCGATCCCTGATTCATGCCATGATAGCAATAGTTTAACTTAAATCTTAAACGCTACGTCACCGTCCATAATATGCTGAGTTACTTCAAGTGTCTGGGAATGCACCCTGCATTCAGAGAACTCACTTCGTATTCTCGCACTTCACTTTCACACTCACTCTGCACTCACAGTGATCACAATGCACTCACACTGATCACCATGCACTCCCATCATTCTCCCTCTCACCCTGCACTCACAGTAATCACTCTGCACTCACAATGAACTTGTGTTGTTCACCCTGTACCTCACCCTGCAGTCACACTACTCATCTGCACTCATGTGACACCTCATTCACCTGCTCCCTCACTGCTCAATTTGCAACTCACTCAAACAAGCCCATCATTAACCATCCATTCATTTGTCCCACTCTGCATTTACATCCGCACCCAAATTCACATGGTCACCTCACTCACCCTGCAGTCACTCCTCTTTCCCTACTCTCATACCGTTGCATCGCTCACCGTGCACTCACATGGGCACTCTTGTCATCCACAGAGTGCAGAGAATTAATGTGCCTGCTACAAAGTACATGTACTATGCAGATCACAGAACTGAGTGTGAGTGAACTATGAGTAGCGCTATGAAAAAAATTACATGTTTGTCAGAAAGGTGCAACAGAGAGATGAGGTGCATTGTTGGTGAGTGGTAGTGAGGGAATTTATGGAGAAGGAGGAAACGGGAGATAGGGCACCAAAAAAGACTGTTGCGCCATGTGTGACCAGTTCTATTGCCAGCCCTTCCTGTGAGTGCAGGCCCCGCGAAGTTTGGGTCTAGTGGCTCCCCTGCTTCAGCCTATTATTATTATTTTTACATTTGTAGTGTGCTACTGTTACCGAAAGGTGTCCTGGGGCTAATAGCGATCTGCTGCCTCAAGAGGCAAATGAGTGAGAAACACACTGAAGGGGAAGGAGAACCAGACAAATGGGGTGACCTACAGAGCATAGAGCCAGGTTTTTATATCTTCCTAAATGATAATAGATTCTTGGTGGAACAAAGCAAAGGAGGATGCACGTTCCATAACTGTGTGGCCTGCACCAAAACAGCAAGACAGACAATACGTGCCTTCCTGAATTAGGGAACAATAAGCAGAGTGGCACAGGCCAAGAGGAGCCTATGGGTCCAACCAGTGTGCTCGGTGAGGAGAGATGAGCGGATGAGAAAGGACAGCAAGAGAGTGAGAGAATTCGATTGAAGAGGTCAGGGATGAGGAGAAATATGAAGTGCCGAAGGGAAGTGCGGACACGCAAGAAATAAGTGTCAGGGAAAGCTGAGGGCACAGAGGAGGGCTACTGTCAAACTATGAGAGAAGATAGCTGAGTAATGATCTGTGTCCTAAAAAGTTTTTGATGCGACATAGGTGAGGGACAGCAACAATAGGGGAAGAGAGGGAGTACTGGGGTGGGTGATGAGCAGTGATTTATTTGTAATAAAACATGTGCCAGGGACCTCACCAGTAGGCCACTGCAACTTTAACCACCCACCCATTGCCTTGCCTATATGGCCAATGACAATACCTATGCAACTATCAACCATAACACTTCTACAAATGTGACTATTTCAAGCTTCCAAAGCTATAAGAATGGCATAGATGCCAGGAGTTTATCATTTTTAATGTATATTGAATTAATAAACTTCTGTTCTGCTCATCTCTAAATTACACAGACAGAACCACCATGTGGCAGACGGTCATAGTGCAGTGTGCACAATTAGGTGCCAGTGCGGAGTACCGGAAACCACCTGCTCTAATTAAGCATTGGGGTGATGGGGTAACAGGGGAGAGGGACATTGGTTCAATAAGGTGTGGAAGAACAAAGGATAGATTTGAAAGATGAATGGGGGACTGTAGAGGTGTAAGATACAAATAGACAACAATTTGAATGGAGAGAACTAAGGTGAATGAGAAGTGCAGATGGGCACGGGAGGTGACGGGCCAGAGATGCCATGAGATAAATACAAGAGACTGTTAGAGATGAGGGCAGTGAAGAGACAGAATGGCAAGAGGTGATTAAGGGTGAAGTGAGAAGTTGAATGGGGAGAGTTCAGAAATTGTGAAAAGGGGTGAAAGAAAATGGCCTGCAAAGTGAGAGAGGGATCCAGGATTGGGAGAGGAGAGGAGAGAGGGATGGAAGGGAGGGGGGGAGAGGAAAGAGGCATGGGTGTATAATGAAGCAATTATATCCCAAAATAACGCGGCATCACATAACATTATTTAAATTTTCTTCCCACACAATTTAGTCAAGTCTGTCATGTAATTTGGTCCTCACTTGCCTCATAATTCCAGTAGCCCTACCTACAGGTTTAGAAATGTTGGTCAGGAGGGGGTCCTTATGGCTGAAAATGTTGACTGGGGGGTCACGGCACCCAAAAGTTTGAAGACCTCTGCCCTATGACGTCAGACCCCAACAGACCCTACTCAGCTGGACCCCACTCCCCACGGACGACACCCTCAAGATCATGAAGAGCATCACTTCAGAACACGCTCAGACCCCTCCCTGCATCACATCTTCAACAGAGCAGGCACCACCATCGCCGCCTAACTCTGCCATATCATCAACTGCTCCATCAACTTCACCACCTTCCCAGAAGACTGAAAACATACAGAGATTAACCCCTTTCCTGAAGAAGCCCTCTGCTGACCCAAAGGACCTCAAGAACTTCAGACAATCTCTCTTCTCTTCTCCCCTTCCCAACCCATCGAGAAGGCAATCAACGCCCAACTTTCCGAGTTCATCAAGTCAAGTCAAGTCAAAAATTTATATAGCGCACTACATACCCAGAGGGTCTCAAGGCGCTTGAGGAGGGGAGGGGGTTTACTTATCAAATATCCAGGTTTTAAGCTGTTTTCTGAAGGCTAGGTGGTTATGGGTAAGGCAGAGGTGGATGGGAAGGGAATTCCAGGTTTTGGCCGCTAAGTAGGAGAAGGATCTTCCCCCCATGGTGGCTTTGTGGATGAGCGGAACAGCGGCGAGGGCTTGGTTGGACGAACACAGTTGGCGGGTGGGAGTGTAGAAGGAGAGGCGCGTGTTGAGGCAGTCAGGTTCAAGTTCGTAGAGGGCTTTGTGTGCGTGGGTGAGGAGACGGAACGTTATCCTTTTGTTGACGGGGAGCCAGTGAAGGTCTTTTAGGTGATCGGAAATGTGGTCTGTGCGGGGGATGTCTAGTATGAGTCTGGCTGAGGCGTTTTGAATGCGTTGGAGTTTTTTCAGCAGTTTTGCGGTGGTGTCGGCGTAAAAAGTTTTTCCGTAGTCCAGACGGCTTGTAACCAGTGCGTGGGTGACCGTATTTCTTGTTTCGGTGGGGATCCAGCTAAATGTTTTTTTGAGCATGCGTAGGATGTTGAAGCATGATGATGAGATCTCGTTGACTTGTCTGGTCATCGAAAGAGAGGAGTCGAGGATGATGCCCAGGTTCCGTGCGTGGTCCGTCGGTATGGGAGCTTTTCCTAGGGCCGTAGGCCACCAAGAGTCGTCCCAGGCGGAAGGGGATGCACCTAAGATGAGGACTTCCGTTTTGTCCGAGTTCAGTTTCAGACGGCTGTGCTTCATCCACTCGGCTACTTCTTCCATCCCTTCATGTAGGTTGGTTTTGGCGGTGATTGGGTCTTTGGTGAGTGAGAGGATCAGCTGAGTATCATCAGCGTAGGAGATTATGTTGAGGTTGTGTTGACGTGCGATGGTTGCGAGGGGGCTCATGTAGACATTGAAGAGGGTAGGGCTGAGAGAAGATCCTTGTGGAACGCCGCAGATGACTTCGGTGGCCTCTGACTTAAAAGGGGGGAGGCGGACTCTCTGAGTTCTTCCAGCGAGGAACGAGATGATCCAGTCCAATGCTTTTCCTTGAATTCCGATGTTGCTGAGGCGATGTATTAGGGTGCTATGACAGACTGTGTCGAAGGCTGCGGAGAGGTCGAGAAGGATGAGGGCGACTGTGTCTCCGTTGTCCAGTAGTGTTCGAATGTCGTCTGTTGCTGCGATGAGGGCGGTCTCGGTGCTGTGTTTGGCTCGGAAGCCAGACTGTGAGGAGTGGAGTGATTTGTTGGTTTCGAGGAAGGCGGCGAGCTGATTGTTGACGGCTTTCTCAATGACTTTGGCAGGGAATGGGAGGAGCGAGATGGGGCGGTAATTTTTGAGTTCGGTGGGGTCAGCTGTGGGTTTCTTCAGAAGGGCGCTGAGTTCGGCGTGTTTCCATTTTTCTGGGAATGTGCCAGAGTTGAGGGAGCAGTTGATGACGTCTCGGAGATGGGGTGCGATAATGGAGTCTGCTTTGTTGAAGATGTGATGGGGGCATGGGTCTGCAGGGGATCCTGAGTGGATGGAGTTCATTAGGCGAATGGTGTCTTCTGTGGTGATTGGGTTCCAGTTGAGAAGGTTATTCGGAGGAGGTACAGGTTCGGAGGTGAGAAGGGTTGACTGGTTTATGGGTTGGTTGGCAAAGCTGTTATGAATGTCGGCGATTTTGTCATGGAAGAATGAGGCGAGGGAGTTGCAGAGGACTTGAGAGGGGGTGATGTCGTTGGAGCTGGCGGTGGGGTTGGTGAATTCTTTGATGATGTTGAAATGTTCCTTGCTGTTGTGGCCGTTGTTGTCTAGTCGGTCTTTGAGTGCTGATTTCTTGGCTGTCCGGATTAGTTGGTGGTGTTTGCGGGTGGCGTTTTTGAAGGCGACTTGGGTGATAGTGTTTGGGTCTTTTTTCCAAGTTTTTTCAAGGGAGCGGCAGAGCTTCTTGGATTTCTTAAGGTCATCATTAAACCATGGGGCGTTCTTGCTTCCTTGCTTGATTAGATGTTCTTTCAAGGGTGCTAGTTTGTCGGCGGTTTGGGTTAACCATTGTGTGAGGTTGATGGCGGCTTGGTTAGGGTTCGTCGAATAGGCAGGGGGTTTTTGAAGAAGTGATGTGGAGATCTGGTCGAATGTGATTTTGTTCCAATTTCTTCGCAGAGTTGGTTGAGGGTGGTTGTGGATCGTGGTCTTATTGTAAATGAAGTGGATGCAACTGTGGTCCGTCCAGTGGAGGGCTTTGGTGTGAGTGAAAGAGATATGCTTGCTGGAGGTGAAGATAGGGTTGAGTGTGTGTCCTGCGTAGTGGGTGGGGGTGTTAACAAGTTGTTTGAGTCCGAGATTGGCGAGATTGTCCAGGAGGGTGGTAGTGTTCCTGTTGTTGCTCTTTTCCAGATGGAAATTGAGGTCTCCCAGTAGAATGTATTCTTCTGAGGGGAGGGCGTGTGGTGTGATGAAGTCAGTGATGTCTTCGCTGAATTGTGTACGGGGTCCTGGGGGTCTGTAGAGGAGGGTGCCTCTGAGTGTGGTTTTGGGGTCGGTGTGGATCTGGAAGTGGAGGTGTTCGGCGATAGCGAAGTTGTCTTCTGAGCTGGTTGAGACGCGGATGGTGTTCTTATGGACGATGGCGATGCCTCCTCCTGTTTGCTTGGTGCGGTCCTTACGGATGATCTTGTAGCCGTCCGGGATGGCTATGGCGATGTCTGGAGCTGATGAGGCATTCATCCAGGTTTCTGTTAGGAAGGCGACGTCCGGGGAAATGGTGTTGAGTAGGTTCCAAAGGTCGATGGCGTGTTTGTGAACCGAGCGGGTGTTGAGAAGGATGCATTTAAGGTGGTTGGTGTCGGATCTCTGTTTGGCGAACCACATCCTGGACCTCGCCCAATCCGGTATCCAAAGCAACCACAGCACCAAAACCACCCTCCTCGCCATCACAGATGACATCTGCGCTCTCCTCGGCCGAGGCAAAAGTACAGCCCTCATCCTCCTGGACCTCTTGGCCGCCTTTGATATATTATCTCGCTACACCCTGTGCACAAGATTCCATGACGCCAGCATCCATGACAAAGCCCTGGAATGGATCTGCTCCTTCCTTACTGGCAAAACACATAGAGTCTGGCTGCCTCCATTTCTCTCTGAACCCTCCGAGATCATCTGTGGAGTGCCTCAGGGCTCCTCCCTGAGTTCTACGCTTTTCAACATCTACATGGCCCGGCTTACAGCCATCATCAGTAAACACGGACTCAACGTCATTTACTACACCAACGACACCCAATTGATTTGCTCCGTCATCAACGAACCCACGGTCGTTAAGAACAACTTTCACAACTGCATGAAGGCGTCGCCACCTGGATGAAGAAAAGTTGCCTCAAGCTCAACTCAGACAAAACCGAAATCCTCATCATAATTTCCATTCCCTCCGCCTGGGAGGACTCCTGGTGGCCTTCAGCATTTGGGAACGCCCCCACACCCACAGACCGCGTGCAGAACCTCAGCATCATCCTGGATTCCTCACTCATCATGAGCCACCAGATCAACACAGTCTCATCATCCTGCATCCACACACTGTGCCTGCTCTGGCAGATCTTCAAATGGATCCCCTCCAAGTCCAGAAAGACTGTTATCCATGCTCTTTTAAGCAGCAGCACAAACTACAGCAATGCACCCTATGCGGGCATCACCCAGAATCTCCTCAGAAACTGCAGGACATCCAGACAGCCGCAGTGCGTCCATTGGGGCGTAGGGGCGTAGCCCCACCAGCCACCATGGACCCGCATCGCGGCCTCCGGCCGCAATCCTAGTATCACTAGTATCTTTGTCTTCTAAATAAAATACAGCCGCCGGCGGGAATTGCGCAGGGGGGGTGGCCTGCTGCAGCTTGAGTGACAGTCCACACTCAGGCTGCAGCAGACCGTAGTACGCAGTGACAGTCCCGCTGGGGAACTTACAGGGCGCATGCTTGGGAAAGTTGGCAACTTTCTCAAGCATGCGCATTGTAAGTTCCCCAGCGGGACCCAGGGGTGCTTGTTTGCTGCCACAGCCCGGGTTTCCAAAGGGCGACAGGGCGAGCAGCAAATGAGCCCCCCTAGCCAATCTTGGCGCTGCATGCAGCGCCAGGATTGGCTGGTCCACCACGCAGCATCCATCATTGGATGCCGCGCGTGGTGGGGTTGGGAGTGGACAGAATGATTAAAACCAACCAAGTCACTCACTCACTCGAGTAAACCTGTGATGATCCGCAGCCTGCCGTCTCGCACAGATCTCTGTAGCAGGCGCATTGACCCACCGAATGATGTAAGTTTCTGGCTTGCATTTGATTGCAGTTTAATTTTCCTACTGCCAGGATTGAGGCCTGCCTCCTATCTTTTGATTGTGTATCCTTGCTGTTTACATACAGCAGCCAGTGTGCCCTCAGATCAAAAGATCTGCGAACTAAGCACTACATAAACGGGCAATATTTGCAATGTCGTGATATAAATAACAGGCTGCATGATTGGGTATATTAATACCATGGTCTCTGTTGACAACTAAAGGGGCTGTTGAAGGGGACACAGCAGACGATTTTTGGTACGCGGGTGGAAATGAGCGTCAGGAAAATGGCTGGAAAATACTAAGGTTAGGATCTTTTCATTCACAAAATGAAGAGATGCCCTGGCGCGGGTGGAGGTACATTGCACAAGGGCCGTTGATCTAATGCTCGGTGATCATTTTCTGAGCGAAAGCAGTTCAAAGGATTCCTCGGTGTACGAAAAGGGATTCAAAAAGAGAGATGTTAACGATGTTAACGTCTTTCGTTTGGAGCAAAACCGACAAAAGAAAGATAGGGATCAGTTTACAGTGCGTCTCATTGACAGACAATCCGTATATTTGAGTACTGTCACATTTATTTATGAGACATTTCCAGGTGATTATTTCTACAAATGATTACGTGTCACACGCTAAGCAGAAAATGCAGTGAGTGTGAGTTGGCTCAGCATGGAGGTGTAACAGAAAGGAATCTCTCGTCTCTGACAAGGTCTGTCTACTGTCTGCCCTGCACAGACGGACGGGGAGGCAGGCCAGAACCAGCATGTAAAGAGGTTGCAATCCAGTACGTTACCCCCTGCCACATGAAGACCATTAAAACGAGAAAATACAGCATTTCTTAACTTCTGAAAGAAAAACCTATATATACAAAGTGAAAACCATCCCAAAATCACTTAGAATTTTCCAAAGTATTCCTAAATTAAAACAACAGCCAACCGAAGCAGAAGTTCCCTAACAAACAAAGGGGCATATTACCAACAACTTGCGATAATTTTTGTCTCTAACTTGTTTAGAGACAAAATTTATTGCCGCACATCGGCGATTTTTATCGCAGATAAACCTTGGGTTTATCGCAAATGCGATAAAAAACGGCCGCAATGCATGAATATCGCTGGAAAGTCAGCGATATTCATGCATTATCGAGCAAATGCTCTTAGCCATGTTATCCACCTCCCATTGGATAACATGGCTAAGAACTGCTCAGGGCAGGTGTTAGCTTTTGGAGATATTCGCGCTTAGCGCAAATATCTCCAATAGTTGGTAATAGGAGATAGCGATGTTAGGGACTGTTTCCAGTCGCTAACATCTTGGCACACCCACTTTGCATGTCATTAGGGATAAATATCACTGACATGCAAAGCGGGGCCCAAGATGGTCGCTATCTCCTTTTAGCTGTCACTAACTGGTGTTAGCGACAGCTTGGTAATAGGGAGATAATTTTATCTCCGCTTTCTTGGCTTTTAAAGCCAAAAAAGCGGAGATAAACCCCCTTGATAATATGCCCCAAAATTACAGAAAACTCTGGAAGAATCCATATTTAAATGAAGCAGTGCTCTCCTCGCTCTCCCGACACTCAAGCATTCACCCTCCCAGCAGCACCCTCCGTGTGGTTTTGTGTTAACTGTTAATCTGCTGAGTTCATATTGTTTCTGTTCAATATTTTGAATAGGTTTGTGCTCAGGCGGTGATCCTCGAGTGACCTCATGCATGTGCGCAGGGCTCCTCGCATTACTGCAGCCAATGAACAGCAGCAGCGGGGACATGGCAGTGGCACACACTGTACTGTATGGCCACAGGCGGATGCAAGAGGAATGGGGCGGGGGTGGAGAGAAAGGGTGGACGTACAACAGATTAGGATAAAGGGTGGAAAGAATGCAGCGCAGATCAGGGGGCATACGGCCAGATTCATCATTGTGAAGTTTTGCGAGTCTGAAATAGCGAATCATAAGGAATCGCTATTCCAGACTCGCAAAACGGGATTCATGTAGGAATCGCAATATTTCTTGCGATTCCTACAGATTCCTTATTTGCGATTAGCTAATTGCTAATCGCAAATAAGGAATAACTCCCCATTCATTCCTATGGGCCTAAAGGCCCATAGGAATGCATGGGGAGTCATTCCTTATTAGCGATTAGCAATTAGCTAATCGCAAATGAGATTGCGATTTCAAGGGTGCAGGGGTGTCCAAAGGACACCCTGTAACACCCCTGAAATGTCAAATTACACAGATGTTACACACACACAAGTCCAAAAGACATGTGTGTGTGTAACATGCAACTTAGAAAAATGCTTTTAAAAGCATTTTTCTAAGTTTTCGCTATTTACCACAAGGTTTGACCTCGTGGTAAATAGCGGCCCAAAATTGCGAAATCGCAATTTTTAAATGTTTCAAGAATAGCATTTAAGGAATCTCTAATAGAGATTCCTTAAATGCTATTCCTCGCAAATTTGGGAGTCCTTAAATAGCGATATTTGCATTTGGGATGATGAATCCCAAATGCAAAAATTGCACTCGCAAAGGGCCAGATTCTCAGAATCTGGCCTTTTGCGAGCGCAATTACCGTTCATGAATCAGGCCGATAGAGAGCGAGTGTCAGGTACAGGTGGTGACAGAACAGGGCACACGATTAAGATGGGAAGAGATAAAAGGGGCCCAAAGCCGGAAGGCACTTAGAAAGGCGGGATTTCTCTGTAGCACCTCATACATTAGATACGTCTCTGTTTATTAAGGCTCTATCGTCTGGCACCCTTGACCTGCAAAGGCCTGGTCATTCTATAGAAATCTGAGATGCTTGTCATGGTTCACCCCATAGGATCCCGAACTGCTCAGTGACTCCATAACAGTTTTATAGACAGCCACAGCGTCGAGGGGCTATACCTGCCCAATGACAGTGGTTCCACGCCAAGCAAGTGAGAGAGGGCCCATAACCTCTGTTCCTTACATGTCATTTGCCAACGTAAGGGTTTTTTAATAAGTTGTGCAGTGGCAGTGTTATTTCACCGTGTTCCACCTAATGTATAAATGTACCGGCCTACAGCATAGCGCTTAGTGCTTCCACCTGAATATTTGAATGTGAAACAATTCGTGAAACCTCACCCAGGAAAGGCAAAATACGAGCATAATAATTTGTAAAAAAACTAATAATAATTAAGAACACGAAGGCCAGACACAGTTCAGAAATGTGGATTTATAGTTCTTGTCTGAACTGTGTGGACTTCATGATCATATTTTTTGGACACATCAAACCAGTACCTCGCAGCAAACAGAATAACTTTTTTCATGGACATTCTTACATGCGGTCTCATGCAACAACAGAAGCACACAGGAAAGTATAGACCTATTTCAAAGAGCTCATACTGTATCGCCTGCAGCCCTTTTTCCCATTGGTAATTTCTTTAGCATAACATTAGCTTTGTGGTTTGTATCTCACATTTGCTTGCTTTCCATTTGCTGGCTTTATTTTAGGCTGTCCAGCATGTCTTTTTCCCTTAGGTAGATACAAGCCTGTTTACCACCTCTCTGACTCCTATTCTTCCACAAGTGATCACTTTATATGAATTGGCCTTTAAATCTTATTCTTATCTAGTCACATTTGCCATACTACGTTCAAAGATAGAGGTCAAATGTCAGGCTCTATCTTCAGAGGGAGTTTGGTGTTTACTTTTCTTTCTCTGACTTCAAAGTCAGATTATGTGACAATCCGGGATGGGTGCTGCCAATTGATCTATGACAATGCCCTATGGACTAAAAGCTTGAGCATTGTACACACCATGGAGCCGGATCAACAGGGCCCATACCCGGTGGCACTTTCGATGGACTTTTGATGATGCCCCCTGGGCGGATACCAAAACTGTTTGTACTTACCTCGGTGCACGAGCAATCCTGGCTGATGCCCGGTGGAGCTGTCGTATGCCGTCACCAACCCAGCCGGTCATCTGACATTGTTTTCCTTGTTTCCCCATTGTGTTAACCCCTGCTCAAATGGTGGACGAGGGGCCAACACGTGCCAGGAAAGAATAGTGCGCAAGTCTCAAGGGGAGGTGATCGGAAGAGAGGATGTGACAGTGACGGCCCTGAAAGTGCCAGCCAGGCATTTAACGGAGATCTAAACAGGGTCATGGAATAGAGAGTGATGGACCCGAAAGTATCCAGAGATGGTGCGAGGAGAAGAGGACTCTCGACAGATCAGAGCAAAACAGAAAGAATGAGCCGCGCTCAGAGGGGAGATGGCAAGACAGGTCCACAGCGATCCCTGTGAGCCCCCCTCCTGCAGAAATGTGCGACCCTCAAGTGGCATGCGTGGGCATGCACGCAGCCGCCGCGGTGATCTGCCTTTCCTTTTCGTTTCACAAGTTTTGGCCGCCCGATCAAACCTTATCGGGTCAAAGCGCCTGTTGCAATGCCCTACCCTTGAGAAGGCATCGAGATAACTCGTCGGATTAACCCACCTGCTGCAAAGATCTGTGTGAGTGTCGTGTCATAGATCAGATACCTTTTAGGGTAGCTCATGCGGTTGTCGCACCTGCTGGGGATCTCTTTCGATCTCCTGCAGAGCACAGCGTGGTGGATGGCTGGCACAGCACGTGCTGCAGAGATAGATCCGCGTGCAGGACGCACTGCCAAGATTGACGGAGTCTAAGAAAGCCAGCCGAGCGGGTTGGAGTTCCTGTTGCCATTGCCTGCGTGTAGGCTTCAGGCCAGGGGTTCATATCCCAGCAAGTTGGTTCAGAAGGTTAGCATAGGTGTAGGTATGGGTAAGATCATCAGGTGAAAGGTTATGATCCAGTAAGACAGCTCAGTCTGTTAAAGGTCCTGTTGGATAGATCTGGGTCTAGCCTCAGTGTCTCACATGGGGGCTGCAGATTGCTAGCTGAGCAGGTTAATGAGCCTGCTGTAGAGACCTCCATGTAACTTCCAGGCCCCTGAGATGCCTCGGCTGGTAGTGCCTCTTCTCAGACGAGTGCCTCGGTCGTAGAACTACAAATTGATGCTTGGGATTACCACATATCTAAGTGCTTCAATATTGAAAGATAATGAAAAGGGAAGTAAATATGTAAAGTGGTAAATGTGTTATTGGAAACCGAAAGCCGGTCTCATCTACCCACAAATCAGTAAGCCCTCTCCACCCCAACTCACACACTGGTTTTCTGACAGTCATTCTTTTTAAGAATTAGTGTTTTCTAGTCATGACTATGAAAGAGGGGCGAGGAAAAGAGGGGTAAGGAGTGGAGTTCAAATGGAAAGGGAGCACAGACTGACGGATTACAGCTGACAATGCTTTTTAACAGCCAGATAGCGAGCCTACACTACTTTGTCTGCAGGATGATTTCAACTACGCAATGTCGTGCTCACTGCACTGCGTCTGCCCTCAGCTGCAGCCCCAGCATGCACTGCTCCACTCGCTGCACTCTCTCACCCAGCATCTCATCACTACCTTTGCCCTAACATCGTCACACTGGATTTACCCATACACACTACCCTTGAACCCAAAACACCCTTGCTCCAACCTAATAGCATTGCGTTTTCACCAGTTCATTCACTTACCTATTTATCCATCAGCCCATCCATGAATTTATTATTATTATTATTAATAGCATTTGTTAAGCGCATGGTTGCACAGAGAACAGTTCGTCCCCGCGCTGAAAATCCCAATAATCATCATATCAGCCAAACTAAGAGGGAAAGCACAAGGCCCTGCAGAAAAACTAAACTAATTAGCCTTGGGGAAAAGAAAGGTTTTCAGCTTCTGTCTGAACCTTGCTTCAGACGGTTCCATCCTCCATTCGATGGGCAGGTCATTCCAGTCCTTACTGGCCAAAGATCTAAACGACCGACCTCCCATCCTAGCTCTATGGATCCGAGGAACCACTAAAAGCATGCTGCCCATCGACCTAAGATGGCGGGAGGGACGATAGATAGGAAGCAGATCCTGGAGATATAAAGGTGCCTTTTTGTGAGCTATGCGATGGGTGATACACATAGTTTTAAATGTAATGCGTTCCTTGATTGGAAGCCAATGTAGGCAACGCAAAGCATGCTTCCCAGAAGCCCTCCTTGGGAGGTTCAAGACACGCCTAGCAGCAGCGTTCTGGACGCGTTGCAACTGCATTAGGCCTTTTTTACTGAGTCCACATAGGAGGGAATTCCCATAATCCAAATAGGAGGTGACTAATGCGTGAACCATTGTTTTCCTGGTATTGGGAGGCAGTAGGTCAAGGATCTTCCTCAAGACCTTCAGGATGCCATAGCATTTGCCAGCAACATTGTTAACATGCTTAGTGTAGGCAAGATTAGAATCCAGGTATATACCCAGGTTTTTGACTGTGTCCACCGGGGCAGGGACAGAGCCCAGTTCTGCAGGCCACCAGGCGGATGTCCAGATAGAGGGACGAGAACCAACGATAAGAACCTCTGTCTTATTACCATTAAGGCGGAGGTAGTTCTGTTTTATCCACCCATCAAGTGCCACCAAATAGGTCGAAAATTTCTCAGCATCCACAACTGGATCATGGGACAGATTGATCACCAGTTGAGTATAGTCTGCATATGAGACAATATCAACACCATATGACTCTACCAGTTTGGCAATTTACTCGCACAGTTATCTGTGCATCCATGGGCTACGTTGTCCATCCATGCACTGGATCACCCATCCCTTCGCTGCTCCTGCCCCTTCCATTGCCCATTCCTACACTGACACCCTCGTAGTTCTAGCTTTAATACCTCACTCTTTTTTGCCACTATTGCCTTGCCCTCACATTGCTGTTGCCTCTCGCATTGCTGTTGCCAGCTACACACTGCCCTTCTTTTTAGACTTTGAAGCACTTGCCCATTCATCTAGCCTTCCATTATGCACTCTCACACCTATTCAATCATTCATTCAATCACTGAAACATTCTTATATCCACACACTCCACTGCCATCTTAGGCACACAGTTAACGAAGAGGCACTTTCACTTCTAAGGTCTAATGACGCTTTCGGGGTTTACGTTTACACTCTGACAGAGAAGAGTTGCATAGCGTTGCTTTGGAATGGGAATGTAAGGAATAGATGACAGGCACTGCTGGAGATGAACCCCTTCCCATGGTGGGAATGAATCCCTATCCACGGTGGAAATTGAGAAGGGGACATCCTCAAAATGTAATGGGAGCATAGGACAGGAGGTTTCTCCTTGTCAAAAAGAAAAGTATTTTAAAGTATAAATGTGTGTTTCTAAGCAGTTAGAGCTGCATAGCAAAAGGTACGCCTTGTAAATGTATACGTTTAAAAGCTTATGAATGCGAGCACCTCTGAAAAGCTGCAATTGCAGCTTTTCTGAAGTACGGCTGGGATTTACCACAGCCCTGCACTACTTGTGCTGCATGTCAAGACTGGGGGTAAACGGCAAAGAACTCCAAACCACGCAACCGGCCTGCCGCCTCACTGCCCACTGAAGGGACCCACCAGCCGTGCCCCTGCCCTGCTGGCTCCTCCCTGCTCCGGAGTGTGGGTGAGGCAGGGCTCTGTCATCGGACAGGCTGGCACTGGAAAGCAGGACTCAGGCTGTCCAACGGCCAGACACCTGGGGTCCCCTCTAACACCACTGCGCTGTTACCCAGTGAAGTATTCTAGGTTACAGCACTGCACACAGGCACATTCCGGCTGCTCAGAAGACACTCTGCACCTCAGCAAAGGGAAACATCTGGAGAGCAGGTGAGGACAGGTGTGTGCAGCCAGAGTAAAGTGACAGCAACCACACAGAGAGAGAGATAGAGAGAGATGACCACCATGCCACCCATGCAGGGACCTGAAGTGCTTGGTTTGTTCTCTCCATCTCCCCGCAGCCCACCCACACATGGACCTGAAGTGCTAGGTTTGGTCTCTCCATCTCCGTGCAGCCCACCCACGCATGGACCTGAAGTGCTTGCTTTGTTTTCTCCATCTCCCAAAAGTTGTACCTTTGCAAATGTAGTTGCCATTTCAACAGAAAATGAACTTTCTGTAAATAACAGTGCGCTACCTCTCAAGCGCTCCAAAATGCACTACCAGCTTCATACCACACTCAAAACATTCTCCTGCTGAACGGGCATGGCACATTTGCCACACTTGTTTTTTTGTAGGACACTCGGATTTTTCAAAGTTCCTAGCGTGCGGACCGGGGTCATTAAAGCATGGGGGAGACGGGCACAGCATTGGTGGGGGCAGATAAGGTGCTGGGACAGAAGGGGTTAACTTAAGGTCATAGATTGTGTGATATTGCACCTGGGGGATATAGAATGAGCGAGGGCACAGAGGGAGTGACGGGACAGGATGTCCTACCGACCTTGGAGCTGGGGAATCAGGTTTGGGTCTCGGCTTCGGCTCAACAACCTGTGATTCTGGGCAAATTACTTAATCTCCCTGTGTTTATCAAAAATAATGTGTATTGTGATTGGTGTTCATGTAAAGCGCTGCAATACCTTCTGGTCGAGTTCGCGCTATATAAAAACTGCAACAACAAAAAAAGCGGATGAAGGCTCGAAGATGGGGTTACAAGTACAAACCGAGTGGTATGCGCATGGGGGAGTGTGACGCAGTGGTAGACGGTGCACAGGGCATGGGTGCCATAGAGTGCAGGAGGGCAGAGAGTCCATCATAGCTTAGTGAACATGAGGAGAAGTGTGGCTCAATGGTTAGAACGGCAGACCCTGATGCAGAGGTCTAGCCCAGGACCAGGGTTCAATTCCCCGCCTCGGCGGGTCTTGGGCTCAAAATTCCACAGACCTGATAATTCTTGCCTTGGTGCCTATTCCAATCATGGAGTCCCACTCTGCAACTCTGGGCAATAGCTTGCTTAATCTCCACAACGGCCCCCACAACGCTAAGGATGCATGGCCTCCACCTTGGGGGTGCCCAGGAGTGGACGCCTTACAGGGAAAGCCAGGATGGGTTCCACAGCGGTATTCGTACAAGCGCCTTGAGACCCTTGCGGGTGAGTAGTGCGCTATACAAGTATAAATTTACATTTAAAGTGGGAAACGTCGCAGAGTGGGCGTTTTGTTTTGTTCTGCTTTAGAATATGCTCTAGAACCTTGCATGGTCATTCTGTGGTTATACTGAATAAGCAGCTACCTATGTTATGCCATCTATTAATGTAATAACTGCACTTTCACAATGGCTTTATTAACCTTCCTGCTTTCTCAAATTTGCTTGAAAATGCACGATTTTTCTTCTTTTTTTTCAAAATTTTCTTGGGGGGGTAATCCCCCCAAACCCCCATTTTGGGGTTCAGGATCGCTCGCTGCGCTCGCTTGCTACGGTGCTGTATGCAAATCACTTTGCGTCCCACCACTTTGAAATGTCACCCACCGCCCCGGCATCCAGAACGCCTGAACCAGACTTATCCTCCACATCCCTCATTGCAGTCATATCACATGTCATCTAAGAGACATCCACTGGCTCCAGGTCAACAAAAGAATCACCTTCACGCTCCTCACACATGCCTAAAAAGCCCTACACAATGCAGGACCTGCTTACCTCAACCACCATCTCGCATTTCACGTATCCACCAGAGACATCCCCACTGCCCAAGTGACCCTGGCTACTGTCTCATTTATGCAAAATACCACAGCCGGTGGAAGATCCTTTTGCTACCTCACAGAAAAGACCTGGAACACCCTGTCTCTCCATCTCAGGCAATTTCAACGGACCAGCAGCTCTCCCCCGACGCCCTAGTGCTTGAGACCCTTACGGGTGTCTAGTCACGTTTTACAAGCCAGTAATTGATTGATTGATTGGCATCAGTGTGGGTTTACCAATACGAGATGTTTGAAACCAAACATCCTAATTTTCAGTGAAGCCAGCTTGTGGCTGGGGAACTTGTTTTCACAAGTGTCCAGCACATGTTCTGAATGGCTTCCCTAGTCACTTGCACTTACAGTAATATGACTGACCAGCACAGGGGCATATCCACTAATTCATGTATGCAATCACATGTAATACTAAACACCCTACAAGGGGGTGTGTCAGGCCTGCAGTAGGGTTGACTTACAACAATCACATGCACTGGAAGGAGACATGGCACACAGGGATGTGTTCCAAAATGGGCAGTATTTCACTCCAGTCGCAAGCTGCACAGCGTAAATGACTATAATGAAAACTGTAATTAGTTTTTTCTTCATGTAAATCATATTTATTCATGTGCTTGATGAGGGGTCCCTTTGGGTGGCACGATTTGTGCTGCTTCCCTTAAGGACCCGCTTTAGTACCTCAGGCTCCAGGTACCAGGGGTACCATTCAATAAGGACTTGCAGAGGGTGCTAAAGATTTTACCAATTGGGTAAGTCATTGTAATTGTTTTAGGAAAATAACACTGGTATTGATTCCTGGTTAGCAGAGACTCAGTACACTTTAGTCAAAGTTGCATCAAAAAACAGGCAAAAAGTGGAATGGGGGTACTGCAACCAAAACCCAGTTTCCTACACAGGGGTAGATCATTTTATATCTCTCAGCCCCACACAACAGAAGGCAAGCCTTGGCGATTACTTAGAGTGAAGGCAGAGCAGCAAACAGAAAAGCAGCCCTTTCAGATTACCAGGTCAGTTGAGTCCTTTAAGCAGCACAGCAATTCTCCTGGCAGAGCTTCTGTTACAAGTCTAGTGGTGTCTAATTTTAGGAGGTCAGAGACCCAGTACTTAAACCCAATAGTGCATTAGAGGTGTGGGTGACATCAAAGCAGCTCTGTGAAGTGCACAGGTAGTATTTCTTTCAACTCAGTCCTGTCTGTCAAGCTATGTGAGGCGGCTAATTAGTACTTTGTGTGGGGAAAGGAGACTGCTTATTCAAGTGAGGTAATAGACCCTCCCTACCAACCTGCCCAAGCAAGGCCATCAGAACGTAGATGTATGTAGATAGGTACTCAAACACACCTATCCTTCCTGTGTTGTCGCTGTCTAGTGGGAATGCACAAAGTATTGCTGTCACCTTCACCAGATGTGCATTGAATACAGGCTATTAGGCACTGTTGGACTTGGCCCTTTTTGCAGGGCCATCCCTAATCTTTTTGCCTTTCTCCTAGCCTTTTTTCTGACATGATGTTGGTGGTTTTAGGACTCTTGGAACTTTAACACTGCTGTCCAGTATAAAATGTGTGTGCTCTCTGTGATAAATATGGTAAGATTGGTCTACACCTGTTTGGCCTATTTAATTTACCTGTCAGTCCCTTGTGAATTGGTATCCCATATACCCAGGGCTGGTAAATTAAATGCTACTGATGGGCTTGCAGCACTTATTGCGCCACCCACCAAAGTAGCCTCTCAAACTTATCTCAGGTCTCAGCTATTGCAGGGCATGTGCGCTCAGTGTTACTGCCACTGTGACGTCGCACCTAAAGTGTGTTCCATGTCCGTGACCCCCCTTTTACTACATGTCAGTTATCCCTAAGGTAAGCCCTAGCCAGCCCTATGGACAGGGTGCATTGTAGGTAAAAGATAGGACATGTACCTCAAGTGTATGACATTTCCTAGTAGTGACAAACAGCCATTTTGGTTTCTCACTACTGTGGGGCTGCCCTCCCATAGGAATGCATTGGGAAGTCCCTGATAAGTGTTTCAGTGGTAATTCCTGATATGAGAGGAGCAGCATGGTCAAGTTTGGTATGTTTGAAATAGTAATAATAAATACTATGCAAGGGTGTGTGCAGATTTATTTGAACAATTTTTGAAATGCCACTTTTAGAAGTTTGCATCTCTGTGTGCTACGTTTCTGCCTGCCTGATGCGAATTGCATATCTGGCTTTTGAGTGACAGGGGCTGGTGAGGTGTGTGTGGCTCTAGGAGGGGCCGGGTGAGTCAGCGCTAGGCTGAATGGGACATCTGCATTTGGAGTAGTGGGAGGAGAAGTCCCTGGTCCCTTAATAGAGTTGTGCCTGCCCTAGTGAATGCTGCTTCATTCTCCTGTGGTGTGTCTGATGATGAGCCCCCACCTCACAACGGAGAAGAGGAACGCTGTCAACAGAGTGCTCCCAATCCCCCCTGAACCAGTTGCATCTGGTTCCCCCAAAGCCCTGTACTGCAGACAAAGGAAATGTTAGTTAAATGTAGGGGCTGTGACCCCATGTTGTAGTGCTTTTCCTGACTTGATGGGGCTTACTGTTGCTGGGGCCCAGAAGGAACCACCATGGGGGCTTGCCTGGAGGGCCCTGTGTGCTGACCTCCCTGGTCCCAGCTATGCCCCATGGAACTCTACGGACCTTTTGAAACTCTTGCGCCCTGTGAGCGCTTTTATTTTTTATTTTGCCCCAAGAAGAGGGGTGTGTGAGCTTCGCAGCACTGAGCTGCCAGTCTTTCCAGGGGAAATCCCCATTGTAGGGATTCCCCCATGATACTGCCTGGAAAGGGTGCCCACTCTGCATTTTGAGGAATCTAGAGCGGGTGCCCACACCGCATTGTTGATTTTATTTTGGGGAGCAGGTGCCCACCCACTCTGATGCTATTTAAAAATGCGGGTGTCCAACCCCGCATTGTTGTGATATTGAGCGGGTGCCCACCCCACATGGCAGCCAAGGATAGAAGCCGTCGGCCCGACCAGGAAGCCAGGTGGCCGGGCCTGACTGTGGGCAGGGCTTACAGCACATCTGGCGAGCAGGGAGAAGTCCCACCTTCCGAGGAAGCCGTCTGGAGCCTCGCGGGCTCCCCTGCAAAGTCTTGTGTCCCTGGAGAGGGACCAGGTGAGGGCAGATTGCAGGGGGAGCTTCGTGCGCTCCTTAGGCTGCCAGGAGCCGCCACAGAAGGAGAGAGAGTCCCCGAGGAGTGGGGGCTCTCCTGTGCCTGTCGCCTGGACCAGAGAAGGAGTTCTCCGCAGCCACGGTGATTGGGACTTCTCCATTGTTTATTTTTTTTGCCGATTGAGGCACAGTGCCAGTTCTGAGTTCCTAAGCGGTCCCGCCAGACAGCAGGCCGCTCCAACGATGGGGGCATATTTGTGTAGAGAGCCCCAGAACAGGGCCTCTTTATTTATTCACAGCTGCACCGCCATAGCAGGCAGCTGCAACGAATGGCCCTATTGTTTTAGAGTCCCACTGTGGACTCCTAAGGGCACTGAAGCACCAGTGTCTGATTCATTTCCCCAGTTGCGCTGCCGCAGCAGGCAACTGCCACGTTTTGGCCCTAGATGTGTAGAGAGTCCCAGAGTGGAGCCTAGGCTCTTTCTCAAGGCTGCCCCACCTGATAGAGGGCACCTGCAACAATGGGCACATTGGTTTAGAGGGCACGGTGAGTGCCACTGCCCCCAGTACCTTCAAAGCTGCACCGCAATTAGCGGCAGCAGCCATATTTAGGCCAGAGCATTTTTGGAGGAGTCCCAGTGGGGACCCAGGAGGCACAATGGTGCCAGTGCAATTGCGCACTTTGGGATTCTGCTGCATTGGCAGCCAGCGCTGACATTTTGGGACAGAGGGCAATCTGAGCCCCAGCGAAAGGCCAGTTGGCCAGGGGGTCAGTTCTATGTTGGTAGAGCGCAAGGCCCTAATGTGATGGCGTAATGTCATTCATGCTTGTGGTGCCTATGACATAATGTGTTTATGTTTAGGATGTTTATGCATAATGTGTTTATGCTGGTGAGGCCTAGTGCGTAATGTGTTTATGCTAATGAGGTTTGGGCCTAATGTGATTTATTGCCTAATGTTACATTATGATATTTTAGGATGGTGTCTAATGCTAATGTGATAATGCTTAGGTCATTACGCACCAGTAGTTATTGGTTGTGTTTTGCATTTACTTATCTGTTCTAATGGTTCTGACCATGGCCCGATTGGCCTGGTCCTGTATATAACCCCCTGTAAATATTGCTTAGTGCCAGTTTATTATAATTAGGGCTCCCGGTTTTCCGTTTTTATGGATTTATACATATAAATACACACGGAAATCTATATTTCCTTTGTCTGTATTTATAAACAGCAAAATACTAGCAAATTTTGCCATGCTGACATCGGGTATTTTGCTACCGACAGGGCACTTGGAATGGAAGATAAGGCGCGATAAGATAAGATAAGATAAGGCGAGGGCTTTGGAGAGCAGGGCACCGAGTAGAAAGAAAGGGACACTGACAGATGGAAGCAAAGTGTGGCTAATGGACTTGGGCACGTAGCTCCCACCCATGTCCCCTGTAAAAGGCAGCTCTTACAGGGGGTAGACTGACACTGCCTGCAGTCAGTCTGGTAAGAAGGGGTGAAATAAACAACAAAGCATCGTTAACATGTGAATGGTCTTTTTAAAAAAAGACCTGAGTGTGAGAAGTTGGCCTGATATATGATGCTCACTAGTTCTATTGATCACCTTGTATCAGTCCAAACAACCCTTATGGTGATTGGTTGTAAGTCAACCTTATAGACCAGCTATCCTAATGGTAGCATGGACAAATCAGTCTTAGGCTTAACTCTTTTGGCATGTGAAGCCAGCTGTTTTACCACATATAACCCCTTGAATACCAGATGAAAGGACACCACACAGGTTGTTATGAAAATAAACAATATATTTATTACTAACAAACACCTCTGAACTCTTTATGAAATCAGAGGGCTAAGCACATAACAATACTCTTAGGAAAAATACAGTAAGTCGCACAAATTAGAATGGTGCCCTAGGGGCACAACAAACCATATACTAAGTAAATGGTATAAGGTGAATGATAGAGGAAATGAAGATGCCCAGAGGCTGTAGGATCGCTGGGACTACACTGCCCTAACCTTAGGTAAGGAGCAGGAAGCCCACGGAACGCGTGTGCAGAGTGTGAAACTCACACGCGAGATGCGGTACAAAGTCAATGGGCACGAGCAAGTTGCAAAATAGGTGAATAAGGACAGGTCCGACTGGTTACGACTAAAACTACAGGATACCTGGACACTAGGAGAGTCAATCTACCTATGAGAACCGAAATGCTCTCGTTACCTCACCCACGGGCTGCGGGTGCATTGGTGTGAAAGTGTGTCGGGTTCCCGCGTTGAAGTCAATGGAGCCTTGAAGAAAGATGCTGCAGGCGACCAGGAGGAAGATGTCCGGAGTGATCCAAGGGTGGATCAAGGAAGATGGAGACCTGAAAGCAGAGGGGACAATGTTCACAGTCACTAGCCAGTGACCGGAGTGGAACGAGGAAGGAACCAGATGCTGTTGTCGCGATCAGGTGAAGAGTGGACGCTTGGCTCTGCAGCCACGTGGACCAGGAGGTGTCTTCAATGACCAGGTGTCCCACGCAGGCTCTCACTGTCGGCGGTGTCTGATCTGGATTCGGAGTCAACAGGCCTTGGCAAAGGCAACCCACGCGGTGAGTGAAGATGGCGTCCGGTGCAGACCAGGAGGGTCCGGGGTGCTTCTCCTTTGCAGGGAAGCAAGGGTCAGTCTGGAGCAACCAGACCAGCGGTGTAGATGTCGTGGATCGTCATCTAGGAGGCCACTAGCCAGCCAGCAAGTGACCAGACAACACGTCAAGCAGCAATCAAGCAAAAGGTCCCCACGCAGATCTTGTGGATGCTGGAGGGCTGGTCTTTGATGCAGGAGCTGCTCGGGGCAGGGGCTTCTCAATCCCCAAAGCACTTACTCAAGGATGCCTCAGAAGTTGTGCTGGAAGTGAAGTGCAGTTTCTCCAAGATGGCCGGTCCCACGTGTCTCGTCGCACCCACGGATCTCAGCTGTGCTGCAGATGTGAGTTGAGGTTGGAGAGGTCTGGAAGTCTGGGTCTCGTCGGGCTCTGAAGTCTGGTTCCACCAGGAAGGACGACAAAGTGAACTGCTACATACATACCAACATTTGGGAAGAGAGGAGTTTTAAAACGATATAGGGGGTATTTATTTTCCCCATTGACTTGTATTGAATTGGGGACTATTGCAGGAGGGCTATTTTTGGCATGAAAAATCTAGATTCTTCCTCCTGAATCAGGTCTGTCGGCACGTATGCTGTTGGCATGAATGAGCTAGTCCACATTAGTTGAGGCAAGTATGTGCTTAGCTTATTCACATTGATATAACTGGGAGAACTGCATTAGCTCTAAATAACTGGGAGAACCACCTTAGCTTTAAGTAAGAAAGAGGCAAACATTAAGCAAATATGAGCCAAAAAAAAGTCCCCGCAAACAGAGTTTTTTCATGTAAAAATTGGGAAAATAGCACCCATTTGTGCAGGGAAATAGTCCAAACTTGGCAACACTGGTCTCCTACTACCTGTGATGCTGACACAGGCCAGACACAAGAAGAAAAGAGAAAGACATTGCATTACAAACAAGCAAACGAGATTGAAAAAAAAAGCCAATCAATGATAAGCAACGGCATGTTCCAAAGCCCAACACTATAGGCGAGGACTAAAACCCAAGAGGACCTTAAAACGAAGACCTCACTCGAGGGTGTTTAAATTACGTGTGATGAGTCCCCATGCTGCGGGAGCCCCTGTGAGAGTAAATGTGTGCCTCCGGGCCCTGATTTAGGCTGCAGCTTCCTGTCTTGAAGCACCCTGGAGCTTAGAATCCGGCCCCCCTTCTTCACTGTCCCCAGCATTGGGAGCCGTGGGAAGTCCATGCAATAGGTACCCGACCACTTTGTATTTGTTTTCATTTTATTTTTGTCTCGGATTTTGAGCCCCTTTTAAGTTGGCATCACAGCCTGCACTAACTAAATGGAGGGACCGCTGCTTCTGAGACCAGGGACCCCTTAGCCTGCTGGTACTCTACGTCTGTAGCATTGTGGGCATCACAGGCTGTAGCGGTTAATATTAGTAAGTGGTAGAGAGGCCTGGCACAGCACGATAGCCTGATGCCAGCACTGGCACAGTCCCATTTATTCATGTATCAGCCGCTTTCAAGTGCCCTTCCTTCCTATCTTGGCACCAACATAAAAGTGGCCCCATTACGGAAACATAAACTTTAACAAGCATTGGCGTAGCCAATAGGTCTTGCCTTTGGGATCTTATAAGTGTTTATCCATGCAACAGTTGATGTTGTTGCACCAAGGATATTGTGCTGCATAACTAAATACTTATAGGGTCCCAAAGGCGAGACCTATTGGCTATGCTAATGCTTGTTATTTGTATTCTAGTACAATATAGACTATATTGTACTAGAAAATGAATAAAATTGTCAATTTAAATAAACGTGGAAAAATACTAGCTGTAGTGTCGTCTTTTGCTTGTGGCAAAAATAAATGTGGATAAATACAGAAAAAATGCCCAAAAAATAAATATGGATAAATACAGACGGAAATGGCAAAAAAATAAAAACCATAAAACCGGGTGCCCTAATTATAATACAAAGGCTATTTTTGATATAACCTTCTGTGGAGTTTCTTTTGTGGTGTGCCTAGTGTGTTGTTGCTGTATGTGTGTGTTGCTCAAACGCTTTACACTTTGCCTCTGGGATAAGCCTGACAGCTCGTGCCAAGCTACCAAGGGGGTGAGCAGGGGTTATCTCCCTTGCCCTGACTAGAGTGGTGGTTTCTGCCTGGCTTTGGCGCAAGCCTTAGCCAACCAGAAATCCCATTTCTAACAGGTACATAGCCTGTAAGTACGGAGAAATGTCCACTTTCAAAAAGTGGCCTTTTCAAAACACTGATGATAAATCCAACTTCATCAGTGAGGAGGATTTATCATTACCATTTCATAGATATGAAACATGAAAAAAAACTACTCCTCTCTGATCAGGAAATACAGTGTAAAAGTACATTAAGAATTGCCCAATGCTAGCCTATGCGAGAAGTAGGCCTCACAGTAGTGAAAAATGAATTTACGTGTTTGTCACTACTAGGACATGCACTGATTAAACACACATGCCCCACCTTTTACTTACATGCACCATGCCCTTGGAATTACTTTGGGCCTATCTTAGGGGCAATTTATATATAATAGGTGAGTTTAAGGCTTCGCAGGTAGCTTTAAATGCTAAGTCAAAGTGGCAGTAAACTGCATACAAACACTGTAGTGGCAGGCATGAGAAAGGTTTTACAGGCTACTTTTGTGGGTGGCACAATCAGTGCTGCAGCCCAGTAGCGCCATTTAACTTACAGGTCCTGGGTATATGGGATACAACTTTACAAGGGACTTACAAGTAAATTAAATATGCGAATCATATATACACTGATGTCACAAATGTCACCATGTTTAGGGGAGAAGCACATGCACTTTAGCACTGGTTAGTAGTGGAAATTGCTCAGAGTCTTACAGTCAAGAAAAAGAATCAGCAAAACAGGAGGTTAAAGGGAAAAGGTCTGGGGAAAGACCATCCTAAGGATTACAGGTCCAACACAGAGTCACAGCAGCTAATGACTACATCAAATCAACTTACATTTCATTGAGTTAGTATATTTGGGTTTGCCTATTAAGAGTGTAGCTTGCTTGTATAGACCACACAATGTTATTAGCAGATTATTGTTTAATTTGAGAGTGTTTGATCCTGTGTCCCACTATCTTAAACAACTAAAATGGCACTCAATTAGGAAAATAATTAATTGTAAGTCTGCTTATAGGATAAATACAGTTTTAGCCAGTGACTGTTCCGCCATTTCAGCCTCAAATGATGTTAAAAGGATGCATCTGATGAAACTTCACCATCGATTCAGAGGACAAGTTGAGTGTCATTGGCATACATAGAAGAAGCATAACCACGAATGCAGACAAGCTTGGCCAGAGGCTTAAAATAAATGTTGAACAGGTGTGGGGATAGAACATGTGCTTTTGGAACCCCACAACCTATCAGACAATGAGTTGAAGTTACGGAAGATAGATTGACACCCTAATGGCGGTCATTGTAGAATAATCGGAACCAATCCAGGGCTCAATTTGAAATTTCAACATGAAGCAGTAATCCCAGTCTTTCAAGCAGATTAGAGTTGTGAATCATGCCAATAAATGTAGGTGTTTCAAGATGGATCTGATCAATCACTCTGCTAACATCAGCCTCTATCATGCAGTCGTTCAGGGCTGCTAAGAGAACTGACTACTCCGGCCAGAACAAAAAGCACCTGATGAGCATCAAATGCATTTGTTGATTCAAGGAAAGTTCTACATTGTTTGGCCCTACCACCTTCCTCTGAGATGTCTACAAAGATAAAGAGAGGCTAGTTGTTCAGGTTTTTTTCTCACATTCAACTGCTCATCAACTTTTTGTTTGATACTAAAGGGCTAGAAGAAGGACATCAAGTATAAAGTAACTTGCTGGGAGATTTAGTAGTGTGAACGTTATGGATCTTCGCACACCATGTATGTCGTATTTGCATTATTTCATAATAAGTGACTGTTGCACTTTTGGGTAAACTTACTGTTTTGGTAAACTTTTGAGGTTAGGCATTGTGGATCTACAGTGATTCACACACTGCATTTGTGCTTTATGCTTTAGCAGTTTCCTTATTGCAGTGCCAGTAAGAAGCAAAACACTATTCCTCTTATGAACTTTATAATTACATGGGTTCTCCACAGATTGATTGGGAACAATGGAAGCAGGAGTTTGAGGCTCATTTGGATTCACAGAAATGAAGGCATTTGCTATTTTAAGACACTCTCTAGGTGCAGAGAGAAGGGAAAAAAGAAATCATTTGCCTGTATCAAATGTGATGGGTGATGAGGATATACTGGATGAGTATACTACTGCCATTAAAATGCCTGATACTCGTTTTAAGGAAAAGAAGAATGTGATAATGAAGAAGCACCACTGTTATGTTAGAAACTAATTGTCATGAATGTCTATTGAGTGTTACAATGAGGGAGAATCTTAACAGCCTCTTGTGATATTCTTTCCAACATAAAACAACACAAAGCAACACACCTAAAACCACCTTGGATGCATCGACCTATGGACTGTGGAACAAACTCTATTTTGAACACTTAAAAACACAACTAACATTCAATACAGATCTAGACACAATAAATTCAGTTAAAAATGATATAAGTGGATACAGGAAGCTTTTGATATCCTAATACAACCAAGAAAAACAAAACAGGACAAAAGAAAACAGGCACCTTGGATAAATATAGAACTAAAAGAAATCAAACAGCAAACTAGAAAGCTGCAACGCACCTGGCGCAAAGTAAACACCAATCAAGACAAACTCCAACCACAGAAACTTAACAGATGATAGAAGTCAGCAATCAAACAAGCTAAAAAAGGTACTATTCAGACAGAATTCAAAATGCTAAATGTGCAATTAAAGAATTCTATAAAATTCTTACCGAATTGCATAGAAGGAACTCATCCCATTACTCAAGAATTCACATACAAACTGACAAACCAAATCAGACATGTGGGCTCCTATTTAAAACAAAGGAAAATCACCTGCACTGACCCTTTTCCAAAACAAACCTTCAAGAGTAGGCCAACCCATAACATAACATGTGCACGTTCACCCCTAACGGGGTATCTTGACGCTAAATAACAGATGCTTATTGTTACCCAACAGAATGGTATAGTATCAACCTCAAATGGATGAAAGGCTGAGTGGACCCACTGGGATTGGAACCTATGACCATGAGGTTGAACATAGGCCCCTGGAGGGGAAGCATTACTCCACTGAGCCACCACAGCCAGCCTCTCCATTCCTTCCAACAAATTTCACACAATGAATTTATGGATCTGGTCAAAGCAAGCAGGCCTGTGGGCAGCATTTCTGACC
>NW_028253652.1:0-35993 GCF_964263255.1 Lissotriton vulgaris
AATGTTTTATTTTTGAACGTCAGTTCACATTTGTAGGTGGATCATCAGTGTTAGAGCTAAAATTAGCATGTTTAAAGTGATTTTCATGCTTCCAGGGGCCCAAAACACAAGATTTATGGAATGGTTAAAAGTGCATGAAAATGGCCAATTTACTCACTCTGAGTTCTCAATAAGGGTTTCTTCACCCCGGGAAGTTAATTAAATACCATTTGGAGGCATTTAATGTTCGAGCAAAAACGGCTGATTTTCGACAAAAGAGATAACACCCCCCATTAACGTCATGCTTCAGAAATGTGGAAAATGGTCCGTTTTCAAATGTTTTATTTTTGAACGTCAGTTCACATTTGTAGGTGGATCATCAGTGTTAGAGCTAAAATTAGCATGTTTAAAGTGATTTTCATGCTTCCAGGGGCTCGGGAAGTTAATTAAATACCATTTGGAGGCATTTAATGTTCGAGCAAAAACGGCTGATTTTCGACAAAAGAGATAACACCCCCCCATTACGTCATGCTTCAGAAATGTGGAAAATGGTCCGTTTTCAAATGTTTTATTTTTGAACGTCAGTTCACATTTGTAGGTGGATCATCAGTGTTAGAGCTAAAATTAGCATGTTTAAAGTGATTTTCATGCTTCCAGGGGCCCAAAACACAAGATTTATGGAATGGTTAAAAGTGCATGAAAATGGCCAATTTACTCACTCTGAGTTCTCAAAAAGGGTTTCTTCACCCCGGGAAGTTAATTAAATACCATTTGGAGGCATTTAATGTTCGAGCAAAAACGGCTGATTTTCGACAAAAGAGATAACACCCCCCCATTACGTCATGCTTCAGAAATGTGGAAAATGGTCCGTTTTCAAATGTTTTATTTTTGAACGTCAGTTCACATTTGTAGGTGGATCATCAGTGTTAGAGCTAAAATTAGCATGTTTAAAGTGATTTTCATGCTTCCAGGGGCTCGGGAAGTGAAATAAATACCATTTGGAGGCATTTAATGTTCGAGCAAAAACGGCTGATTTTCGACAAAAGAGATAACACCCCCCCATTACGTCATGCTTCAGAAATGTGGAAAATGGTCCGTTTTCAAATGTTTTATTTTTGAACGTCAGTTCACATTTGTAGGTGGATCATCAGTGTTAGAGCTAAAATTAGCATGTTTAAAGTGATTTTCATGCTTCCAGGGGCTCGGGAAGTGAAATAAATACCATTTGGAGGCATTTAATGTTCGAGCAAAAACGGCTGATTTTCGACAAAAGAATTAACACCCCCCATTACGTCATGCTTCAGAAATGTGGAAAATGGTCCGTTTTCAAATGTTTTATTTTTGAGCGTCAGTTCACATTTGTAGGTGGATCATCAGTGTTAGAGCTAAAATTAGCATGTTTAAAGTGATTTTCATGCTTCCAGGGGCCCAAAACACAAGATATATGGAATGGTTAAAAGTGCATGAAAATGGCCAATTTACTCACTCTGAGTTCTCAAAAAGGGTTTCTTCACCCCGGGAAGTTAATTAAATACCATTTGGAGGCATTTAATGTTCGAGCAAAAACGGCTGATTTTCGACAAAAGAGATAACACCCCCCCATTACGTCATGCTTCAGAAATGTGGAAAATGGTCCGTTTTCAAATGTTTTATTTTTGAACGTCAGTTCACATTTGTAGGTGGATCATCAGTGTTAGAGCTAAAATTAGCATGTTTAAAGTGATTTTCATGCTTCCAGGGGCTCGGGAAGTTAATTAAATACCATTTGGAGGCATTTAATGTTCGAGCAAAAACGGCTGATTTTCGACAAAAGAGATAACACCCTCCCATTACGTCATGCTTCAGAAATGTGGAAAATGGTCCGTTTTCAAATGTTTTATTTTTGAACGTCAGTTCACATTTGTAGGTGGATCATCAGTGTTAGAGCTAAAATTAGCATGTTTAAAGTGATTTTCATGCTTCCAGGGGCCCAAAACACAAGATTTATGGAATGGTTAAAAGTGCATGAAAATGGCCAATTTACTCACTCTGAGTTCTCAAAAAGGGTTTCTTCACCCCGGCAAGTTAATTAAATACCATTTGGAGGCATTTAATGTTCGAGCAAAAACGGCTGATTTTCGACAAAAGAGATAACACTCCCCCATTACGCCATGCTTCAGAAATGTGGAAAATGGTCCGTTTTCAAATGTTTTATTTTTGAACGTCAGTTCACATTTGTAGGTGGATCATCAGTGTTAGAGCTAAAATTAGCATGTTTAAAGTGATTTTCATGCTTCCAGGGGCTCGGGAAGTTAATTAAATACCATTTGGAGGCATTTAATGTTCGAGCAAAAACGGCTGATTTTCGACAAAAGAGATAACACCCCCCCATTACGTCATGCTTCAGAAATGTGGAAAATGGTCCGTTTTCAAATGTTTTATTTTTGAACGTCAGTTCACATTTGTAGGTGGATCATCAGTGTTAGAGCTAAAATTAGCATGTTTAAAGTGATTTTCATGCTTCCAGGGGCCCAAAACACAAGATTTATGGAATGGTTAAAAGTGCATGAAAATGGCCAATTTACTCACTCTGAGTTCTCAATAGGGGTTTCTTCACCCCGGGAAGTTAATTAAATACCATTTGGAGGCATTTAATGTTCGAGCAAAAACGGCTGATTTTCGACAAAAGAGATAACACCCCCCCATTACGTCATGCTTCAGAAATGTGGAAAATGGTCCGTTTTCAAATGTTTTATTTTTGAACGTCAGTTCACATTTGTAGGTGGATCATCAGTGTTAGAGCTAAAATTAGCATGTTTAAAGTGATTTTCATGCTTCCAGGGGCTCGGGAAGTTAATTAAATACCATTTGGAGGCATTTAATGTTCGAGCAAAAACGGCTGATTTTCGACAAAAGAGATAACACCCCCCCATTACGTCATGCTTCAGAAATGTGGAAAATGGTCCGTTTTCAAATGTTTTATTTTTGAACGTCAGTTCACATTTGTAGGTGGATCATCAGTGTTAGAGCTAAAATTAGCATGTTTAAAGTGATTTTCATGCTTCCAGGGGCCCAAAACACAAGATTTATGGAATGGTTAAAAGTGCATGAAAATGGCCAATTTACTCACTCTGAGTTCTCAAAAAGGGTTTCTTCACCCCGGGAAGTTAATTAAATACCATTTGGAGGCATTTAATGTTCGAGCAAAAACGGCTGATTTTCGACAAAAGAGATAACACCCCCCCATTACGTCATGCTTCAGAAATGTGGAAAATGGTCCGTTTTCAAATGTTTTATTTTTGAACGTCAGTTCACATTTGTAGGTGGATCATCAGTGTTAGAGCTAAAATTAGCATGTTTAAAGTGATTTTCATGCTTCCAGGGGCTCGGGAAGTTAATTAAATACCATTTGGAGGCATTTAATGTTCGAGCAAAAACGGCTGATTTTCGACAAAAGAGATAACACCCCCCCATTACGTCATGCTTCAGAAATGTGGAAAATGGTCCGTTTTCAAATGTTTTATTTTTGAACGTCAGTTCACATTTGTAGGTGGATCATCAGTGTTAGAGCTAAAATTAGCATGTTTAAAGTGATTTTCATGCTTCCAGGGGCCCAAAACACAAGATTTATGGAATGGTTAAAAGTGCATGAAAATGGCCAATTTACTCACTCTGAGTTCTCAAAAAGGGTTTCTTCACCCCGGGAAGTTAATTAAATACCATTTGGAGGCATTTAATGTTCGAGCAAAAACGGCTGATTTTCGACAAAAGAGATAACCCTCCCCCCATTACGTCATGCTTCAGAAATGTGGAAAATGGTCCGTTTTCAAATGTTTTATTTTTGAACGTCAGTTCACATTTGTAGGTGGATCATCAGTGTTAGAGCTAAAATTAGCATGTTTAAAGTGATTTTCATGCTTCCAGGGGCTCGGGAAGTTAATTAAATACCATTTGGAGGCATTTAATGTTCGAGCAAAAATGGCTGATTTTCGACAAAAGAGATAACACCCCCCCATTACGTCATGCTTCAGAAATGTGGAAAATGGTCCGTTTTCAAATGTTTTATTTTTGAACGTCAGTTCACATTTGTAGGTGGATCATCAGTGTTAGAGCTAAAATTAGCATGTTTAAAGTGATTTTCATGCTTCCAGGGGCCCAAAACACAAGATTTATGGAATGGTTAAAAGTGCATGAAAATGGCCAATTTACTCACTCTGAGTTCTCAAAAAGGGTTTCTTCACCCCGGGAAGTGAAATAAATACCATTTGGAGGCATTTAATGTTCGAGCAAAAACGGCTGATTTTCGACAAAAGAGATAACACCCCCCCATTACGTCATGCTTCAGAAATGTGGAAAATGGTCCGTTTTCAAATGTTTTATTTTTGAACGTCAGTTCACATTTGTAGGTGGATCATCAGTGTTAGAGCTAAAATTAGCATGTTTAAAGTGATTTTCATGCTTCCAGGGGCTCGGGAAGTTAATTAAATACCATTTGGAGGCATTTAATGTTCGAGCAAAAACGGCTGATTTTCGACAAAAGAGATAACACCCCCCCATTACGTCATGCTTCAGAAATGTGGAAAATGGTCCGTTTTCAAATGTTTTATTTTTGAACGTCAGTTCACATTTGTAGGTGGATCATCAGTGTTAGAGCTAAAATTAGCATGTTTAAAGTGATTTTCATGCTTCCAGGGGCCCAAAACACAAGATTTATGGAATGGTTAAAAGTGCATGAAAATGGCCAATTTACTCACTCTGAGTTCTCAAAAAGGGTTTCTTCACCCCGGGAAGTTAATTAAATACCATTTGGAGGCATTTAATGTTCGAGCAAAAATGGCTGATTTTCGACAAAAGAGATAACACCCCCCATTACGTCATGCTTCAGAAATGTGGAAAATGGTCAGTTTTCAAATGTTTTATTTTTGAACGTCAGTTCACATTTGTAGGTGGATCATCAGTGTTAGAGCTAAAATTAGCATGTTTAAAGTGATTTTCATGCTTCCAGGGGCTCGGGAAGTTAATTAAATACCATTTGGAGGCATTTAATGTTCGAGCAAAAACGGCTGATTTTCGACAAAAGAGATAACACCCCCCCATTACGTCATGCTTCAGAAATGTGGAAAATGGTCCGTTTTCAAATGTTTTATTTTTGAACGTCAGTTCACATTTGTAGGTGGATCATCAGTGTTAGAGCTAAAATTAGCATGTTTAAAGTGATTTTCATGCTTCCAGGGGCCCAAAACACAAGATTTATGGAATGGTTAAAAGTGCATGAAAATGGCCAATTTACTCACTCTGAGTTCTCAAAAAGGGTTTCTTCACCCCGGGAAGTTAATTAAATACCATTTGGAGGCATTTAATGTTCGAGCAAAAACGGCTGATTTTCGACAAAAGAGATAACACCCCCCCCATTACGTCATGCTTCAGAAATGTGGAAAATGGTCCGTTTTCAAATGTTTTATTTTTGAACGTCAGTTCACATTTGTAGGTAGATCATCAGTGTTAGAGCTAAAATTAGCATGTTTAAAGTGATTTTCATGCTTCCAGGGGCTCGGGAAGTTAATTAAATACCATTTGGAGGCATTTAATGTTCGAGCAAAAACGGCTGATTTTCGACAAAAGAGATAACACCCCCCCATTACGTCATGCTTCAGAAATGTGGAAAATGGTCCGTTTTCAAATGTTTTATTTTTGAACGTCAGTTCACATTAGTAGGTGGATCATCAGTGTTAGAGCTAAAATTAGCATGTTTAAAGTGATTTTCATGCTTCCAGGGGCCCAAAACACAAGATTTATGGAATGGTTAAAAGTGCATGAAAATGGCCAATTTACTCACTCTGAGTTCTCAAAAAGGGTTTCTTCACCCCGGGAAGTGAAATAAATACCATTTGGAGGCATTTAATGTTCGAGCAAAAACGGCTGATTTTCGACAAAAGAGATAACACCCCCCCATTACGTCATGCTTCAGAAATGTGGAAAATGGTCCGTTTTCAAATGTCTTATTTTTGAACGTCAGTTCACATTTGTAGGTGGATCATCAGTGTTAGAGCTAAAATTAGCATGTTTAAAGTGATTTTCATGCTTCCAGGGGCCCAAAACACAAGATTTATGGAATGGTTAAAAGTGCATGAAAATGGCCAATTTACTCACTCTGAGTTCTCAAAAAGGGTTTCTTCACCCCGGGAAGTGAAATAAATACCATTTGGAGGCATTTAATGTTCGAGCAAAAACGGCTGATTTTCGACAAAAGAGATAACACCCCCCCATTACGTCATGCTTCAGAAATGTGGAAAATGGTCCGTTTTCAAATGTTTTATTTTTGAACGTCAGTTCAAATTTGTAGGTGGATCATCAGTGTTAGAGCTAAAATTAGCATGTTTAAAGTGATTTTCATGCTTCCAGGGGCTCGGGAAGTTAATTAAATACCATTTGGAGGCATTTAATGTTCGAGCAAAAACGGCTGATTTTCGACAAAAGAGATAACACCCCCCCATTACGTCATGCTTCAGAAATGTGGAAAATGGTCCGTTTTCAAATGTTTTATTTTTGAACGTCAGTTCACATTTGTAGGTGGATCATCAGTGTTAGAGCTAAAATTAGCATGTTTAAAGTGATTTTCATGCTTCCAGGGGCTCGGGAAGTTAATTAAATACCATTTGGAGGCATTTAATGTTCGAGCAAAAACGGCTGATTTTCGACAAAAGAATTAACACCCCCCCATTACGTCATGCTTCAGAAATGTGGAAAATGGTCCGTTTTCAAATGTTTTATTTTTGAACGTCAGTTCACATTTGTAGGTGGATCATCAGTGTTAGAGCTAAAATTAGCATGTTTAAAGTGATTTTCATGCTTCCAGGGGCTCGGGAAGTTAATTAAATACCATTTGGAGGCATTTAATGTTCGATCAAAAACGGCTGATTTTCGACAAAAGAGATAACACCCTCCCATTACGTCATGCTTCAGAAATGTGGAAAATGGTCCGTTTTCAAATGTTTTATTTTTGAACGTCAGTTCACATTTGTAGGTGGATCATCAGTGTTAGAGCTAAAATTAGCATGTTTAAAGTGATTTTCATGCTTCCAGGGGCCCAAAACACAAGATTTATGGAATGGTTAAAAGTGCATGAAAATGGCCAATTTACTCACTCTGAGTTCTCAAAAAGGGTTTCTTCACCCCGGGAAGTTAATTAAATACCATTTGGAGGCATTTAATGTTCGAGCAAAAACGGCTGATTTTCGACAAAAGAGATAACACCCCCCCATTACGTCATGCTTCAGAAATGTGGAAAATGGTCCGTTTTCAAATGTTTTATTTTTGAACGTCAGTTCACATTTGTAGTTGGATCATCAGTGTTAGAGCTAAAATTAGCATGTTTAAAGTGATTTTCATGCTTCCAGGGGCTCGGGAAGTGAAATAAATACCATTTGGAGGCATTTAATGTTCGAGCAAAAACGGCTGATTTTCGACAAAATAGATAACACCCCCCCATTACGTCATGCTTCAGAAATGTGGAAAATGGTCCGTTTTCAAATGTTTTATTTTTGAACGTCAGTTCACATTTGTAGGTGGATCATCAGTGTTAGAGCTAAAATTAGCATGTTTAAAGTGATTTTCATGCTTCCAGGGGCTCGGGAAGTTAATTAAATACCATTTGGAGGCATTTAATGTTCGAGCAAAAACGGCTGATTTTCGACAAAAGAGATAACACCCCCCCATTACGTCATGCTTCAGAAATGTGGAAAATGGTCCGTTTTCAAATGTTTTATTTTTGAACGTCAGTTCACATTTGTAGGTGGATCATCAGTGTTAGAGCTAAAATTAGCATGTTTAAAGTGATTTTCATGCTTCCAGGGGCCCAAAACACAAGATTTATGGAATGGTTAAAAGTGCATGAAAATGGCCAATTTACTCACTCTGAGTTCTCAATAAGGGTTTCTTCACCCCGGGAAGTTAATTAAATACCATTTGGAGGCATTTAATGTTCGAGCAAAAACGGCTGATTTTCGACAAAAGAGATAACACCCCCCATTACGTCATGCTTCAGAAATGTGGAAAATGGTCCGTTTTCAAATGTTTTATTTTTGAACGTCAGTTCACATTTGTAGGTGGATCATCAGTGTTAGAGCTAAAATTAGCATGTTTAAAGTGATTTTCATGCTTCCAGGGGCTCGGGAAGTTAATTAAATACCATTTGGAGGCATTTAATGTTCGAGCAAAAACGGCTGATTTTCGACAAAAGAGATAACACCCCCCCATTACGTCATGCTTCAAAAATGTGGAAAATGGTCCGTTTTCAAATGTTTTATTTTTGAACGTCAGTTCACATTTGTAGGTGGATCATCAGTGTTAGAGCTAAAATTAGCATGTTTAAAGTGATTTTCATGCTTCCAGGGGCCCAAAACACAAGATTTATGGAATGGTTAAAAGTGCATGAAAATGGCCAATTTACTCACTCTGAGTTCTCAAAAAGGGTTTCTTCACCCCGGGAAGTTAATTAAATACCATTTGGAGGCATTTAATGTTCGAGCAAAAACGGCTGATTTTCGACAAAAGAGATAACACCCCCCCATTACGTCATGCTTCAGAAATGTGGAAAATGGTCCGTTTTCAAATGTTTTATTTTTGAACGTCAGTTCACATTTGTAGGTGGATCATCAGTGTTAGAGCTAAAATTAGCATGTTTAAAGTGATTTTCATGCTTCCAGGGGCTCGGGAAGTGAAATAAATACCATTTGGAGGCATTTAATGTTCGAGCAAAAACGGCTGATTTTCGACAAAAGAGATAACACCCCCCCATTACGTCATGCTTCAGAAATGTGGAAAATGGTCCGTTTTCAAATGTTTTATTTTTGAACGTCAGTTCACATTTGTAGGTGGATCATCAGTGTTAGAGCTAAAATTAGCATGTTTAAAGTGATTTTCATGCTTCCAGGGGCTCGGGAAGTGAAATAAATACCATTTGGAGGCATTTAATGTTCGAGCAAAAACGGCTGATTTTCGACAAAAGAATTAACACCCCCCCATTACGTCATGCTTCAGAAATGTGGAAAATGGTCCGTTTTCAAATGTTTTATTTTTGAGCGTCAGTTCACATTTGTAGGTGGATCATCAGTGTTAGAGCTAAAATTAGCATGTTTAAAGTGATTTTCATGCTTCCAGGGGCCCAAAACACAAGATATATGGAATGGTTAAAAGTGCATGAAAATGGCCAATTTACTCACTCTGAGTTCTCAAAAAGGGTTTCTTCACCCCGGGAAGTTAATTAAATACCATTTGGAGGCATTTAATGTTCGAGCAAAAACGGCTGATTTTCGACAAAAGAGATAACACCCCCCCATTACGTCATGCTTCAGAAATGTGGAAAATGGTCCGTTTTCAAATGTTTTATTTTTGAACGTCAGTTCACATTTGTAGGTGGATCATCAGTGTTAGAGCTAAAATTAGCATGTTTAAAGTGATTTTCATGCTTCCAGGGGCTCGGGAAGTTAATTAAATACCATTTGGAGGCATTTAATGTTCGAGCAAAAACGGCTGATTTTCGACAAAAGAGATAACACCCTCCCATTACGTCATGCTTCAGAAATGTGGAAAATGGTCCGTTTTCAAATGTTTTATTTTTGAACGTCAGTTCACATTTGTAGGTGGATCATCAGTGTTAGAGCTAAAATTAGCATGTTTAAAGTGATTTTCATGCTTCCAGGGGCCCAAAACACAAGATTTATGGAATGGTTAAAAGTGCATGAAAATGGCCAATTTACTCACTCTGAGTTCTCAAAAAGGGTTTCTTCACCCCGGCAAGTTAATTAAATACCATTTGGAGGCATTTAATGTTCGAGCAAAAACGGCTGATTTTCGACAAAAGAGATAACACTCCCCCATTACGCCATGCTTCAGAAATGTGGAAAATGGTCCGTTTTCAAATGTTTTATTTTTGAACGTCAGTTCACATTTGTAGGTGGATCATCAGTGTTAGAGCTAAAATTAGCATGTTTAAAGTGATTTTCATGCTTCCAGGGGCTCGGGAAGTTAATTAAATACCATTTGGAGGCATTTAATGTTCAAGCAAAAACGGCTGATTTTCGACAAAAGAGATAACACCCCCCATTACGTCATGCTTCAGAAATGTGGAAAATGGTCCGTTTTCAAATGTTTTATTTTTGAACGTCAGTTCACATTTGTAGGTGGATCATCAGTGTTAGAGCTAAAATTAGCATGTTTAAAGTGATTTTCATGCTTCCAGGGGCCCAAAACACAAGATTTATGGAATGGTTAAAAGTGCATGAAAATGGCCAATTTACTCACTCTGAGTTCTCAATAAGGGTTTCTTCACCCCGGGAAGTTAATTAAATACCATTTGGAGGCATTTAATGTTCGAGCAAAAACGGCTGATTTTCGACAAAAGAGATAACACCCCCCCATTACGTCATGCTTCAGAAATGTGGAAAATGGTCCGTTTTCAAATGTTTTATTTTTGAACGTCAGTTCACATTTGTAGGTGGATCATCAGTGTTAGAGCTAAAATTAGCATGTTTAAAGTGATTTTCATGCTTCCAGGGGCTCGGGAAGTTAATTAAATACCATTTGGAGGCATTTAATGTTCGAGCAAAAACGGCTGATTTTCGACAAAAGAGATAACACCCCCCCATTACGTCATGCTTCAGAAATGTGGAAAATGGTCCGTTTTCAAATGTTTTATTTTTGAACGTCAGTTCACATTTGTAGGTGGATCATCAGTGTTAGAGCTAAAATTAGCATGTTTAAAGTGATTTTCATGCTTCCAGGGGCCCAAAACACAAGATTTATGGAATGGTTAAAAGTGCATGAAAATGGCCAATTTACTCACTCTGAGTTCTCAAAAAGGGTTTCTTCACCCCGGGAAGTTAATTAAATACCATTTGGAGGCATTTAATGTTCGAGCAAAAACGGCTGATTTTCGACAAAAGAGATAACACCCCCCCATTACGTCATGCTTCAGAAATGTGGAAAATGGTCCGTTTTCAAATGTTTTATTTTTGAACGTCAGTTCACATTTGTAGGTGGATCATCAGTGTTAGAGCTAAAATTAGCATGTTTAAAGTGATTTTCATGCTTCCAGGGGCTCGGGAAGTTAATTAAATACCATTTGGAGGCATTTAATGTTCGAGCAAAAACGGCTGATTTTCGACAAAAGAGATAACACCCCCCCATTACGTCATGCTTCAGAAATGTGGAAAATGGTCCGTTTTCAAATGTTTTATTTTTGAACGTCAGTTCACATTTGTAGGTGGATCATCAGTGTTAGAGCTAAAATTAGCATGTTTAAAGTGATTTTCATGCTTCCAGGGGCCCAAAACACAAGATTTATGGAATGGTTAAAAGTGCATGAAAATGGCCAATTTACTCACTCTGAGTTCTCAAAAAGGGTTTCTTCACCCCGGGAAGTTAATTAAATACCATTTGGAGGCATTTAATGTTCGAGCAAAAATGGCTGATTTTCGACAAAAGAGATAACACCCCCCCCATTACGTCATGCTTCAGAAATGTGGAAAATGGTCAGTTTTCAAATGTTTTATTTTTGAACGTCAGTTCACATTTGTAGGTGGATCATCAGTGTTAGAGCTAAAATTAGCATGTTTAAAGTGATTTTCATGCTTCCAGGGGCTCGGGAAGTTAATTAAATACCATTTGGAGGCATTTAATGTTCGAGCAAAAACGGCTGATTTTCGACAAAAGAGATAACACCCCCCCATTACGTCATGCTTCAGAAATGTGGAAAATGGTCCGTTTTCAAATGTTTTATTTTTGAACGTCAGTTCACATTTGTAGGTGGATCATCAGTGTTAGAGCTAAAATTAGCATGTTTAAAGTGATTTTCATGCTTCCAGGGGCCCAAAACACAAGATTTATGGAATGGTTAAAAGTGCATGAAAATGGCCAATTTACTCACTCTGAGTTCTCAAAAAGGGTTTCTTCACCCCGGGAAGTTAATTAAATACCATTTGGAGGCATTTAATGTTCGAGCAAAAACGGCTGATTTTCGACAAAAGAGATAACCCCCCCCCCATTACGTCATGCTTCAGAAATGTGGAAAATGGTCCGTTTTCAAATGTTTTATTTTTGAACGTCAGTTCACATTTGTAGGTGGATCATCAGTGTTAGAGCTAAAATTAGCATGTTTAAAGTGATTTTCATGCTTCCAGGGGCTCGGGAAGTTAATTAAATACCATTTGGAGGCATTTAATGTTCGAGCAAAAATGGCTGATTTTCGACAAAAGAGATAACACCCCCCCATTACGTCATGCTTCAGAAATGTGGAAAATGGTCCGTTTTCAAATGTTTTATTTTTGAACGTCAGTTCACATTTGTAGGTGGATCATCAGTGTTAGAGCTAAAATTAGCATGTTTAAAGTGATTTTCATGCTTCCAGGGGCCCAAAACACAAGATTTATGGAATGGTTAAAAGTGCATGAAAATGGCCAATTTACTCACTCTGAGTTCTCAAAAAGGGTTTCTTCACCCCGGGAAGTGAAATAAATACCATTTGGAGGCATTTAATGTTCGAGCAAAAACGGCTGATTTTCGACAAAAGAGATAACACCCCCCCATTACGTCATGCTTCAGAAATGTGGAAAATGGTCCGTTTTCAAATGTTTTATTTTTGAACGTCAGTTCACATTTGTAGGTGGATCATCAGTGTTAGAGCTAAAATTAGCATGTTTAAAGTGATTTTCATGCTTCCAGGGGCTCGGGAAGTTAATTAAATACCATTTGGAGGCATTTAATGTTCGAGCAAAAACGGCTGATTTTCGACAAAAGAGATAACACCCCCCCATTACGTCATGCTTCAGAAATGTGGAAAATGGTCCGTTTTCAAATGTTTTATTTTTGAACGTCAGTTCACATTTGTAGGTGGATCATCAGTGTTAGAGCTAAAATTAGCATGTTTAAAGTGATTTTCATGCTTCCAGGGGCCCAAAACACAAGATTTATGGAATGGTTAAAAGTGCATGAAAATGGCCAATTTACTCACTCTGAGTTCTCAAAAAGGGTTTCTTCACCCCGGGAAGTTAATTAAATACCATTTGGAGGCATTTAATGTTCGAGCAAAAATGGCTGATTTTCGACAAAAGAGATAACACCCCCCATTACGTCATGCTTCAGAAATGTGGAAAATGGTCAGTTTTCAAATGTTTTATTTTTGAACGTCAGTTCACATTTGTAGGTGGATCATCAGTGTTAGAGCTAAAATTAGCATGTTTAAAGTGATTTTCATGCTTCCAGGGGCTCGGGAAGTTAATTAAATACCATTTGGAGGCATTTAATGTTCGAGCAAAAACGGCTGATTTTCGACAAAAGAGATAACACCCCCCCATTACGTCATGCTTCAGAAATGTGGAAAATGGTCCGTTTTCAAATGTTTTATTTTTGAACGTCAGTTCACATTTGTAGGTGGATCATCAGTGTTAGAGCTAAAATTAGCATGTTTAAAGTGATTTTCATGCTTCCAGGGGCCCAAAACACAAGATTTATGGAATGGTTAAAAGTGCATGAAAATGGCCAATTTACTCACTCTGAGTTCTCAAAAAGGGTTTCTTCACCCCGGGAAGTTAATTAAATACCATTTGGAGGCATTTAATGTTCGAGCAAAAACGGCTGATTTTCGACAAAAGAGATAACACCCCCCCCATTACGTCATGCTTCAGAAATGTGGAAAATGGTCCGTTTTCAAATGTTTTATTTTTGAACGTCAGTTCACCACATTTGTAGGTAGATCATCAGTGTTAGAGCTAAAATTAGCATGTTTAAAGTGATTTTCATGCTTCCAGGGGCTCGGGAAGTTAATTAAATACCATTTGGAGGCATTTAATGTTCGAGCAAAAACGGCTGATTTTCGACAAAAGAGATAACACCCCCCCATTACGTCATGCTTCAGAAATGTGGAAAATGGTCCGTTTTCAAATGTTTTATTTTTGAACGTCAGTTCACATTTGTAGGTGGATCATCAGTGTTAGAGCTAAAATTAGCATGTTTAAAGTGATTTTCATGCTTCCAGGGGCCCAAAACACAAGATTTATGGAATGGTTAAAAGTGCATGAAAATGGCCAATTTACTCACTCTGAGTTCTCAAAAAGGGTTTCTTCACCCCGGGAAGTGAAATAAATACCATTTGGAGGCATTTAATGTTCGAGCAAAAACGGCTGATTTTCGACAAAAGAGATAACACCCCCCATTACGTCATGCTTCAGAAATGTGGAAAATGGTCCGTTTTCAAATGTCTTATTTTTGAACGTCAGTTCACATTTGTAGGTGGATCATCAGTGTTAGAGCTAAAATTAGCATGTTTAAAGTGATTTTCATGCTTCCAGGGGCCCAAAACACAAGATTTATGGAATGGTTAAAAGTGCATGAAAATGGCCAATTTACTCACTCTGAGTTCTCAAAAAGGGTTTCTTCACCCCGGGAAGTGAAATAAATACCATTTGGAGGCATTTAATGTTCGAGCAAAAACGGCTGATTTTCGACAAAAGAGATAACACCCCCCCATTACGTCATGCTTCAGAAATGTGGAAAATGGTCCGTTTTCAAATGTTTTATTTTTGAACGTCAGTTCAAATTTGTAGGTGGATCATCAGTGTTAGAGCTAAAATTAGCATGTTTAAAGTGATTTTCATGCTTCCAGGGGCTCGGGAAGTTAATTAAATACCATTTGGAGGCATTTAATGTTCGAGCAAAAACGGCTGATTTTCGACAAAAGAGATAACACCCCCCATTACGTCATGCTTCAGAAATGTGGAAAATGGTCCGTTTTCAAATGTTTTATTTTTGAACGTCAGTTCACATTTGTAGGTGGATCATCAGTGTTAGAGCTAAAATTAGCATGTTTAAAGTGATTTTCATGCTTCCAGGGGCCCAAAACACAAGATTAATGGAATGGTTAAAAGTGCATGAAAATGGCCAATTTACTCACTCTGAGTTCTCAAAAAGGGTTTCTTCACCCCGGGAAGTGAAATAAATACCATTTGGAGGCATTTAATGTTCGAGCAAAAACGGCTGATTTTCGACAAAAGAGATAACACCCCCCCATTACGTCATGCTTCAGAAATGTGGAAAATGGTCCGTTTTCAAATGTTTTATTTTTGAACGTCAGTTCACATTTGTAGGTGGATCATCAGTGTTAGAGCTAAAATTAGCATGTTTAAAGTGATTTTCATGCTTCAGGGGCTCGGGAAGTTAATTAAATACCATTTGGAGGCATTTAATGTTCGAGCAAAAACGGCTGATTTTCGACAAAAGAGATAACACCCCCCCATTACGTCATGCTTCAGAAATGTGGAAAATGGTCCGTTTTCAAATGTTTTATTTTTGAACGTCAGTTCACATTTGTAGGTGGATCATCAGTGTTAGAGCTAAAATTAGCATGTTTAAAGTGATTTTCATGCTTCCAGGGGCTCGGGAAGTTAATTAAATACCATTTGGAGGCATTTAATGTTCGAGCAAAAACGGCTGATTTTCGACAAAAGAGATAACACCCCCCCATTACGTCATGCTTCAGAAATGTGGAAAATGGTCCGTTTTCAAATGTTTTATTTTTGAACGTCAGTTCACATTTGTAGGTGGATCATCAGTGTTAGAGCTAAAATTAGCATGTTTAAAGTGATTTTCATGCTTCCAGGGGCTCGGGAAGTTAATTAAATACCATTTGGAGGCATTTAATGTTCGAGCAAAAACGGCTGATTTTCGACAAAAGAGATAACACCCCCCCATTACGTCATGCTTCAGAAATGTGGAAAATGGTCCGTTTTCAAATGTTTTATTTTTGAACGTCAGTTCACATTTGTAGGTGGATCATCAGTGTTAGAGCTAAAATTAGCATGTTTAAAGTGATTTTCATGCTTCCAGGGGCCCAAAACACAAGATTTATGGAATGGTTAAAAGTGCATGAAAATGGCCAATTTACTCACTCTGAGTTCTCAAAAAGGGTTTCTTCACCCCGGGAAGTGAAATAAATACCATTTGGAGGCATTTAATGTTCGAGCAAAAACGGCTGATTTTCGACAAAAGAGATAACACCCCCCCATTACGTCATGCTTCAGAAATGTGGAAAATGGTCCGTTTTCAAATGTTTTATTTTTGAACGTCAGTTCACATTTGTAGGTGGATCATCAGTGTTAGAGCTAAAATTAGCATGTTTAAAGTGATTTTCATGCTTCCAGGGGCTCGGGAAGTTAATTAAATACCATTTGGAGGCATTTAATGTTCGAGCAAAAACGGCTGATTTTCGACAAAAGAGATAACACCCCCCCATTACGTCATGCTTCAGAAATGTGGAAATTGGTCCGTTTTCAAATGTTTTATTTTTGAACGTCAGTTCACATTTGTAGGTGGATCATCAGTGTTAGAGCTAAAATTAGCATGTTTAAAGTGATTTTCATGCTTCCAGGGGCCCAAAACACAAGATTAATGGAATGGTTAAAAGTGCATGAAAATGGCCAATTTACTCACTCTGAGTTCTCAAAAAGGGTTTCTTCACCCCGGGAAGTGAAATAAATACCATTTGGAGGCATTTAATGTTCGAGCAAAAACGGCTGATTTTCGACAAAAGAGATAACACCCCCCCATTACGTCATGCTTCAGAAATGTGGAAAATGGTCCGTTTTCAAATGTTTTATTTTTGAACGTCAGTTCACATTTGTAGGTGGATCATCAGTGTTAGAGCTAAAATTAGCATGTTTAAAGTGATTTTCATGCTTCCAGGGGCTCGGGAAGTTAATTAAATACCATTTGGAGGCATTTAATGTTCGAGCAAAAACGGCTGATTTTCGACAAAAGAGATAACACCCCCCCCATTACGTCATGCTTCAGAAATGTGGAAAATGGTCCGTTTTCAAATGTTTTATTTTTGAACGTCAGTTCACATTTGTAGGTGGATCATCAGTGTTAGAGCTAAAATTAGCATGTTTAAAGTGATTTTCATGCTTCCAGGGGCCCAAAACACAAGATTTATGGAATGGTTAAAAGTGCATGAAAATGGCCAATTTACTCACTCTGAGTTCTCAATAAGGGTTTCTTCACCCCGGGAAGTTAATTAAATACCATTTGGAGGCATTTAATGTTCGAGCAAAAACGGCTGATTTTCGACAAAAGAGATAACACCCCCCCATTACGTCATGCTTCAGAAATGTGGAAAATGGTCCGTTTTCAAATGTTTTATTTTTGAACGTCAGTTCACATTTGTAGGTGGATCATCAGTGTTAGAGCTAAAATTAGCATGTTTAAAGTGATTTTCATGCTTCCAGGGGCTCGGGAAGTTAATTAAATACCATTTGGAGGCATTTAATGTTCGAGCAAAAACGGCTGATTTTCGACAAAAGAGATAACACCCCCCCATTACGTCATGCTTCAGAAATGTGGAAAATGGTCCGTTTTCAAATGTTTTATTTTTGAACGTCAGTTCACATTTGTAGGTGGATCATCAGTGTTAGAGCTAAAATTAGCATGTTTAAAGTGATTTTCATGCTTCCAGGGGCCCAAAACACAAGATTTATGGAATGGTTAAAAGTGCATGAAAATGGCCAATTTACTCACTCTGAGTTCTCAAAAAGGGTTTCTTCACCCCGGGAAGTTAATTAAATACCATTTGGAGGCATTTAATGTTCGAGCAAAAACGGCTGATTTTCGACAAAAGAGATAACACCCCCCCATTACGTCATGCTTCAGAAATGTGGAAAATGGTCCGTTTTCAAATGTTTTATTTTTGAACGTCAGTTCACATTTGTAGGTGGATCATCAGTGTTAGAGCTAAAATTAGCATGTTTAAAGTGATTTTCATGCTTCCAGGGGCCCAAAACACAAGATTTATGGAATGGTTAAAAGTGCATGAAAATGGCCAATTTACTCACTCTGAGTTCTCAAAAAGGGTTTCTTCACCCCGGGAAGTGAAATAAATACCATTTGGAGGCATTTAATGTTCGAGCAAAAACGGCTGATTTTCGACAAAAGAGATAACACCCCCCCATTACGTCATGCTTCAGAAATGTGGAAAATGGTCCGTTTTCAAATGTTTTATTTTTGAACGTCAGTTCACATTTGTAGGTGGATCATCAGTGTTAGAGCTAAAATTAGCATGTTTAAAGTGATTTTCATGCTTCCAGGGGCTCGGGAAGTTAATTAAATACCATTTGGAGGCATTTAATGTTCGAGCAAAAACGGCTGATTTTCGACAAAAGAGATAACACCCCCCCATTACGTCATGCTTCAGAAATGTGGAAAATGGTCAGTTTTCAAATGTTTTATTTTTGAACGTCAGTTCACATTTGTAGGTGGATCATCAGTGTTAGAGCTAAAATTAGCATGTTTAAAGTGATTTTCATGCTTCCAGGGGCCCAAAACACAAGATTTATGGAATGGTTAAAAGTGCATGAAAATGGCCAATTTACTCACTCTGAGTTCTCAAAAAGGGTTTCTTCACCCCGGGAAGTTAATTAAATACCATTTGGAGGCATTTAATGTTCGAGCAAAAACGGCTGATTTTCGACAAAAGAGATAACACCCCCCCATTACGTCATGCTTCAGAAATGTGGAAAATGGTCCGTTTTCAAATGTTTTATTTTTGAACGTCAGTTCACATTTGTAGGTGGATCATCAGTGTTAGAGCTAAAATTAGCATGTTTAAAGTGATTTTCATGCTTCTAGGGGCCCAAAACACAAGATTTATGGAATGGTTAAAAGTGCATGAAAATGGCCAATTTACTCACTCTGAGTTCTCAAAAAGGGTTTCTTCACCCCGGGAAGTGAAATAAATACCATTTGGAGGCATTTAATGTTCGAGCAAAAACGGCTGATTTTCGACAAAAGAGATAACACCCCCCCATTACGTCATGCTTCAGAAATGTGGAAAATGGTCCGTTTTCAAATGTTTTATTTTTGAACGTCAGTTCACATTTGTAGGTGGATCATCAGTGTTAGAGCTAAAATTAGCATGTTTAAAGTGATTTTCATGCTTCCAGGGGCTCGGGAAGTTAATTAAATACCATTTGGAGGCATTTAATGTTCGAGCAAAAACGGCTGATTTTCGACAAAAGAGATAACACCCCCCCATTACGTCATGCTTCAGAAATGTGGAAAATGGTCCGTTTTCAAATGTTTTATTTTTGAACGTCAGTTCACATTTGTAGGTGGATCATCAGTGTTAGAGCTAAAATTAGCATGTTTAAAGTGATTTTCATGCTTCCAGGGGCCCAAAACACAAGATTAATGGAATGGTTAAAAGTGCATGAAAATGGCCAATTTACTCACTCTGAGTTCTCAAAAAGGGTTTCTTCACCCGGGGAAGTGAAATAAATACCATTTGGAGGCATTTAATGTTCGAGCAAAAACGGCTGATTTTCGACAAAAGAGATAACACCCCCCCATTACGTCATGCTTCAGAAATGTGGAAAATGGTCCGTTTTCAAATGTTTTATTTTTGAACGTCAGTTCACATTTGTAGGTGGATCATCAGTGTTAGAGCTAAAATTAGCATGTTTAAAGTGATTTTCATGCTTCCAGGGGCCCAAAACACAAGATTTATGGAATGGTTAAAAGTGCATGAAAATGGCCAATTTACTCACTCTGAGTTCTCAATAAGGGTTTCTTCACCCCGGGAAGTTAATTAAATACCATTTGGAGGCATTTAATGTTCGAGCAAAAACGGCTGATTTTCGACAAAAGAGATAACACCCCCCCATTACGTCATGCTTCAGAAATGTGGAAAATGGTCCGTTTTCAAATGTTTTATTTTTGAACGTCAGTTCACATTTGTAGGTGGATCATCAGTGTTAGAGCTAAAATTAGCATGTTTAAAGTGATTTTCATGCTTCCAGGGGCTCGGGAAGTTAATTAAATACCATTTGGAGGCATTTAATGTTCGAGCAAAAACGGCTGATTTTCGACAAAAGAGATAACACCCCCCCATTACGTCATGCTTCAGAAATGTGGAAAATGGTCCGTTTTCAAATGTTTTATTTTTGAACGTCAGTTCACATTTGTAGGTGGATCATCAGTGTTAGAGCTAAAATTAGCATGTTTAAAGTGATTTTCATGCTTCCAGGGGCTCGGGAAGTTAATTAAATACCATTTGGAGGCATTTAATGTTCGAGCAAAAACGGCTGATTTTCGACAAAAGAGATAACACCCCCCCATTACGTCATGCTTCAGAAATGTGGAAAATGGTCCGTTTTCAAATGTTTTATTTTTGAACGTCAGTTCACATTTGTAGGTGGATCATCAGTGTTAGAGCTAAAATTAGCATGTTTAAAGTGATTTTCATGCTTCCAGGGGCCCAAAACACAAGATTTATGGAATGGTTAAAAGTGCATGAAAATGGCCAATTTACTCACTCTGAGTTCTCAAAAAGGGTTTCTTCACCCCGGGAAGTTAATTAAATACCATTTGGAGGCATTTAATGTTCGAGCAAAAACGGCTGATTTTCGACAAAAGAGATAACACCCCCCCATTACGTCATGCTTCAGAAATGTGGAAAATGGTCCGTTTTCAAATGTTTTTTTTTTGAACGTCAGTTCACATTTGTAGGTGGATCATCAGTGTTAGAGCTAAAATTAGCATGTTTAAAGTGATTTTCATGCTTCCAGGGGCTCGGGAAGTTAATTAAATACCATTTGGAGGCATTTAATGTTCGAGCAAAAACGGCTGATTTTCGACAAAAGAGATAACACCCCCCCATTACGTCATGCTTCAGAAATGTGGAAAATGGTCCGTTTTCAAATGTTTTATTTTTGAACGTCAGTTCACATTTGTAGGTGGATCATCAGTGTTAGAGCTAAAATTAGCATGTTTAAAGTGATTTTCATGCTTCCAGGGGCCCAAAACACAAGATTAATGGAATGGTTAAAAGTGCATGAAAATGGCCAATTTACTCACTCTGAGTTCTCAAAAAGGGTGTCTTCACCCCGGGAAGTGAAATAAATACCATTTGGAGGCATTTAATGTTCGAGCAAAAACGGCTGATTTTCGACAAAAGAGATAACACCCCCCCATTACGTCATGCTTCAGAAATGTGGAAAATGGTCCGTTTTCAAATGTTTTATTTTTGAACGTCAGTTCACATTTGTAGGTGGATCATCAGTGTTAGAGCTAAAATTAGCATGTTTAAAGTGATTTTCATGCTTCCAGGGGCCCAAAACACAAGATTTATGGAATGGTTAAAAGTGCATGAAAATGGCCAATTTACTCACTCTGAGTTCTCAATAAGGGTTTCTTCACCCCGGGAAGTTAATTAAATACCATTTGGAGGCATTTAATGTTCGAGCAAAAACGGCTGATTTTCGACAAAAGAGATAACACCCCCCCATTACGTCATGCTTCAGAAATGTGGAAAATGGTCCGTTTTCAAATGTTTTATTTTTGAACGTCAGTTCACATTTGTAGGTGGATCATCAGTGTTAGAGCTAAAATTAGCATGTTTAAAGTGATTTTCATGCTTCCAGTGGCTCGGGAAGTTAATTAAATACCATTTGGAGGCATTTAATGTTCGAGCAAAAACGGCTGATTTTCGACAAAAGAGATAACACCCCCCCATTACTTCATGCTTCAGAAATGTGGAAAATGGTCCGTTTTCAAATGTTTTATTTTTGAACGTCAGTTCACATTTGTAGGTGGATCATCAGTGTTAGAGCTAAAATTAGCATGTTTAAAGTGATTTTCATGCTTCCAGGGGCCCAAAACACAAGATTTATGGAATGGTTAAAAGTGCATGAAAGTGGCCAATTTACTCACTCTGAGTTCTCAATAAGGGTTTCTTCACCCCGGGAAGTTAATTAAATACCATTTGGAGGCATTTAATGTTCGAGCAAAAACGGCTGATTTTCGACAAAAGAGATAACACCCCCCCATTACGTCATGCTTCAGAAATGTGGAAAATGGTCCGTTTTCAAATGTTTTATTTTTGAACGTCAGTTCACATTTGTAGGTGGATCATCAGTGTTAGAGCTAAAATTAGCATGTTTAAAGTGATTTTCATGCTTCCAGGGGCTCGGGAAGTTAATTAAATACCATTTGGAGGCATTTAATGTTCGAGCAAAAGCGGCTGATTTTCGACCATAGAGATAACACCCCCCCATTACGTCATGCTTCAGAAATGTGGAAAATGGTCCGTTTTCAAATGTTTTATTTTTGAACGTCAGTTCACATTTGTAGGTGGATCATCAGTGTTAGAGCTAAAATTAGCATGTTTAAAGTGATTTTCATGCTTCCAGGGGCCCAAAACACAAGATTTATGGAATGGTTAAAAGTGCATGAAAATGGCCAATTTACTCACTCTGAGTTCTCAAAAAGGGTTTCTTCACCCCGGGAAGTTAATTAAATACCATTTGGAGGCATTTAATGTTCGAGCAAAAACGGCTGATTTTCGACAAAAGAGATAACACCCCCCCATTACGTCATGCTTCAGAAATGTGGAAAATGGTCCGTTTTCAAATGTTTTATTTTTGAACGTCAGTTCACATTTGTAGGTGGATCATCAGTGTTAGAGCTAAAATTAGCATGTTTAAAGTGATTTTCATGCTTCCAGGGGCCCAAAACACAAGATTTATGGAATGGTTAAAAGTGCATGAAAATGGCCAATTTACTCACTCTGAGTTCTCAAAAAGGGTTTCTTCACCCCGGGAAGTGAAATAAATACCATTTGGAGGCATTTAATGTTCGAGCAAAAACGGCTGATTTTCGACAAAAGAGATAACACCCCCCCCATTACGTCATGCTTCAGAAATGTGGAAAATGGTCCGTTTTCAAATGTTTTATTTTTGAACGTCAGTTCACATTTGTAGGTGGATCATCAGTGTTAGAGCTAAAATTAGCATGTTTAAAGTGATTTTCATGCTTCCAGGGGCTCGGGAAGTTAATTAAATACCATTTGGAGGCATTTAATGTTCGAGCAAAAACGGCTGATTTTCGACAAAAGAGATAACACCCCCCCATTACGTCATGCTTCAGAAATGTGGAAAATGGTCTGTTTTCAAATGTTTTATTTTTGAACGTCAGTTCACATTTGTAGGTGGATCATCAGTGTTAGAGCTAAAATTAGCATGTTTAAGGTGATTTTCATGCTTCCAGGGGCCCAAAACACAAGATTTATGGAATGGTTAAAAGTGCATGAAAATGGCCAATTTACTCACTCTGAGTTCTCAAAAAGGGTTTCTTCACCCCGGGAAGTTAATTAAATACCATTTGGAGGCATTTAATGTTCGAGCAAAAACGGCTGATTTTCGACAAAAGAGATAACACCCCCCCATTACGTCATGCTTCAGAAATGTGGAAAATGGTCCGTTTTCAAATGTTTTATTTTTGAACGTCAGTTCACATTTGTAGGTGGATCATCAGTGTTAGAGCTAAAATTAGCATGTTTAAAGTGATTTTCATGCTTCCAGGGGCCCAAAACACAAGATTTATGGAATGGTTAAAAGTGCATGAAAATGGCCAATTTACTCACTCTGAGTTCTCAAAAAGGGTTTCTTCACCCCGGGAAGTGAAATAAATACCATTTGGAGGCATTTAATGTTCGAGCAAAAACGGCTGATTTTCGACAAAAGAGATAACACCCCCCCATTACGTCATGCTTCAGAAATGTGGAAAATGGTCCGTTTTCAAATGTTTTATTTTTGAACGTCAGTTCACATTTGTAGGTGGATCATCAGTGTTAGAGCTAAAATTAGCATGTTTAAAGTGATTTTCATGCTTCCAGGGGCTCGGGAAGTTAATTAAATACCATTTGGAGGCATTTAATGTTCGAGCAAAAACGGCTGATTTTCGACAAAAGAGATAACACCCCCCCCATTACGTCATGCTTCAGAAATGTGGAAAATGGTCCGTTTTCAAATGTTTTATTTTTGAACGTCAGTTCACATTTGTAGGTGGATCATCAGTGTTAGAGCTAAAATTAGCATGTTTAAAGTGATTTTCATGCTTCCAGGGGCCCAAAACACAAGATTAATGGAATGGTTAAAAGTGCATGAAAATGGCCAATTTACTCACTCTGAGTTCTCAAAAAGGGTTTCTTCACCCCGGGAAGTGAAATAAATACCATTTGGAGGCATTTAATGTTCGAGCAAAAACGGCTGATTTTCGACAAAAGAGATAACACCCCCCCATTACGTCATGCTTCAGAAATGTGGAAAATGGTCCGTTTTCAAATGTTTTATTTTTGAACGTCAGTTCACATTTGTAGGTGGATCATCAGTGTTAGAGCTAAAATTAGCATGTTTAAAGTGATTTTCATGCTTCCAGGGGCTCGGGAAGTGAAATAAATACCATTTGGAGGCATTTAATGTTCAAGCAAAAACGGCTGATTTTCGACAAAAGAGATAACACCCCCCCATTACGTCATGCTTCAGAAATGTGGAAAATGGTCCGTTTTCAAATGTTTTATTTTTGAACGTCAGTTCACATTTGTAGGTGGATCATCAGTGTTAGAGCTAAAATTAGCATGTTTAAAGTGATTTTCATGCTTCCAGGGGCTCGGGAAGTGAAATAAATACCATTTGGAGGCATTTAATGTTCGAGCAAAAACGGCTGATTTTCGACAAAAGAGATAACACCCCCCCATTACGTCATGCTTCAGAAATGTGGAAAATGGTCCGTTTTCAAATGTTTTATTTTTGAACGTCAGTTCACATTTGTAGGTGGATCATCAGTGTTAGAGCTAAAATTAGCATGTTTAAAGTGATTTTCATGCTTCCAGGGGCCCAAGACACAAGATTTATGGAATGGTTAAAAGTGCATGAAAATGGCCAATTTACTCACTCTGAGTTCTCAAAAAGGGTTTCTTCACCCCGGGAAGTTAATTAAATACCATTTGGAGGCATTTAATGTTCGAGCAAAAACGGCTGATTTTCGACAAAAGAGATAACACCCCCCCATTACGTCATGCTTCAGAAATGTGGAAAATGGTCCGTTTTCAAATGTTTTATTTTTGAACGTCAGTTCACATTTGTAGGTGGATCATCAGTGTTAGAGCTAAAATTAGCATGTTTAAAGTGATTTTCATGCTTCCAGGGGCCCAAAACACAAGATTTATGGAATGGTTAAAAGTGCATGAAAATGGCCAATTTACTCACTCTGAGTTCTCAATAAGGGTTTCTTCACCCCGGGAAGTTAATTAAATACCATTTGGAGGCATTTAATGTTCGAGCAAAAACGGCTGATTTTCGACAAAAGAGATAACACCCCCCCCATTACGTCATGCTTCAGAAATGTGGAAAATGGTCCGTTTTCAAATGTTTTATTTTTGAACGTCAGTTCACATTTGTAGGTGGATCATCAGTGTTAGAGCTAAAATTAGCATGTTTAAAGTGATTTTCATGCTTCCAGGGGCTCGGGAAGTTAATTAAATACCATTTGGAGGCATTTAATGTTCGAGCAAAAACGGCTGATTTTCGACAAAAGAGATAACACCCCCCCATTACGTCATGCTTCAGAAATGTGGAAAATGGTCCGTTTTCAAATGTTTTATTTTTGAACGTCAGTTCACATTTGTAGGTGGATCATCAGTGTTAGAGCTAAAATTAGCATGTTTAAAGTGATTTTCATGCTTCCAGGGGCCCAAAACACAAGATTTATGGAATGGTTAAAAGTGCATGAAAATGGCCAATTTACTCACTCTGAGTTCTCAAAAAGGGTTTCTTCACCCCGGGAAGTTAATTAAATACCATTTGGAGGCATTTAATGTTCGAGCAAAAACGGCTGATTTTCGACAAAAGAGATAACACCCCCCCATTACGTCATGCTTCAGAAATGTGGAAAATGGTCCGTTTTCAAATGTTTTATTTTTGAACGTCAGTTCACATTTGTAGGTGGATCATCAGTGTTAGAGCTAAAATTAGCATGTTTAAAGTGATTTTCATGCTTCCAGGGGCCCAAAACACAAGATTTATGGAATGGTTAAAAGTGCATGAAAATGGCCAATTTACTCACTCTGAGTTCTCAAAAAGGGTTTCTTCACCCCGGGAAGTGAAATAAATACCATTTGGAGGCATTTAATGTTCGAGCAAAAACGGCTGATTTTCGACAAAAGAGATAACACCCCCCCATTACGTCATGCTTCAGAAATGTGGAAAATGGTCCGTTTTCAAATGTTTTATTTTTGAACGTCAGTTCACATTTGTAGGTGGATCATCAGTGTTAGAGCTAAAATTAGCATGTTTAAAGTGATTTTCATGCTTCCAGGGGCTCGGGAAGTTAATTAAATACCATTTGGAGGCATTTAATGTTCGAGCAAAAACGGCTGATTTTCGACAAAAGAGATAACACCCCCCCATTACGTCATGCTTCAGAAATGTGGAAAATGGTCCGTTTTCAAATGTTTTATTTTTGAACGTCAGTTCACATTTGTAGGTGGATCATCAGTGTTAGAGCTAAAATTAGCATGTTTAAAGTGATTTTCATGCTTCCAGGGGCCCAAAACACAAGATTTATGGAATGGTTAAAAGTGCATGAAAATGGCCAATTTACTCACTCTGAGTTCTCAAAAAGGGTTTCTTCACCCCGGGAAGTTAATTAAATACCATTTGGAGGCATTTAATGTTCGAGCAAAAACGGCTGATTTTCGACAAAAGAGATAACACCCCCCCATTACGTCATGCTTCAGAAATGTGGAAAATGGTCCGTTTTCAAATGTTTTATTTTTGAACGTCAGTTCACATTTGTAGGTGGATCATCAGTGTTAGAGCTAAAATTAGCATGTTTAAAGTGATTTTCATGCTTCCAGGGGCTCGGGAAGTTAATTAAATACCATTTGGAGGCATTTAATGTTCGAGCAAAAACGGCTGATTTTCGACAAAAGAGATAACACCCCCCCATTACGTCATGCTTCAGAAATGTGGAAAATGGTCCGTTTTCAAATGTTTTATTTTTGAACGTCAGTTCACATTTGTAGGAGGATCATCAGTGTTAGAGCTAAAATTAGCATGTTTAAAGTGATTTTCATGCTTGAAGGGGCCCAAAACACAAGATTTATGGAATGGTTAAAAGTGCATGAAAATGGCCAATTTACTCACTCTGAGTTCTCAAAAAGGGTTTCTTCACCCCGGGAAGTTAATTAAATACCATTTGGAGGCATTTAATGTTCGAGCAAAAACGGCTGATTTTCGACAAAAGAGATAACACCCCCCCATTACGTCATGCTTCAGAAATGTGGAAAATGGTCCGTTTTCAAATGTTTTATTTTTGAACGTCAGTTCACATTTGTAGGTGGATCATCAGTGTTAGAGCTAAAATTAGCATGTTTAAAGTGATTTTCATGCTTCCAGGGGCTCGGGAAGTTAATTAAATACCATTTGGAGGCATTTAATGTTCGAGCAAAAACGGCTGATTTTCGACAAAAGAGATAACACCCCCCCATTACGTCATGCTTCAGAAATGTGGAAAATGGTCCGTTTTCAAATGTTTTATTTTTGAACGTCAGTTCACATTTGTAGGTGGATCATCAGTGTTAGAGCTAAAATAAGCATGTTTAAAGTGATTTTCATGCTTCCAGGGGCCCAAAACACAAGATTTATGGAATGGTTAAAAGTGCATGAAAATGGCCAATTTACTCACTCTGAGTTCTCAAAAAGGGTTTATTCACCCCGGGAAGTTAATTAAATACCATTTGGAGGCATTTAATGTTCGAGCAAAAACGGCTGATTTTCGACAAAAGAGATAACACCCCCCCATTACGTCATGCTTCAAAAATGTGGAAAATGGTCCGTTTTCAAATGTTTTATTTTTGAACGTCAGTTCACATTTGTAGGTGGATCATCAGTGTTAGAGCTAAAATTAGCATGTTTAAAGTGATTTTCATGCTTCCAGGGGCTCGGGAAGTTAATTAAATACCATTTGGAGGCATTTAATGTTCGAGCAAAAACGGCTGATTTTCGACAAAAGAGATAACACCCCCCCATTACGTCATGCTTCAGAAATGTGGAAAATGGTCCGTTTTCAAATGTTTTATTTTTGAACGTCAGTTCACATTTGTAGGTGGATCATCAGTGTTAGAGCTAAAATTAGCATGTTTAAAGTGATTTTCATGCTTCCAGGGGCTCGGGAAGTGAAATAAATACCATTTGGAGGCATTTAATGTTCGAGCAAAAACGGCTGATTTTCGACAAAAGAGATAACACCCCCCCATTACGTCATGCTTCAGAAATGTGGAAAATGGTCCGTTTTCAAATGTTTTATTTTTGAACGTCAGTTCACATTTGTAGGTGGATCATCAGTGTTAGAGCTAAAATTAGCATGTTTAAAGTGATTTTCATGCTTCCAGGGGCTCGGGAAGTTAATTAAATACCATTTGGAGGCATTTAATGTTCGAGCAAAAACGGCTGATTTTCGACAAAAGAGATAACACCCCCCCATTACGTCATGCTTCAGAAATGTGGAAAATGGTCCGTTTTCAAATGTTTTATTTTTGAACGTCAGTTCACATTTGTAGGTGGATCATCAGTGTTAGAGCTAAAATTAGCATGTTTAAAGTGATTTTCATGCTTCCAGGGGCCCAAAACACAAGATTATTGGAATGGTTAAAAGTGCATGAAAATGGCCAATTTACTCACTCTGAGTTCTCAAAAAGGGTTTCTTCACCCCGGGAAGTGAAATAAATACCATTTGGAGGCATTTAATGTTCGAGCAAAAACGGCTGATTTTCGACAAAAGAGATAACACCCCCCCATTACGTCATGCTTCAGAAATGTGGAAAATGGTCCGTTTTCAAATGTTTTATTTTTGAACGTCAGTTCACATTTGTAGGTGGATCATCAGTGTTAGAGCTAAAATTAGCATGTTTAAAGTGATTTTCATGCTTCCAGGGGCTCGGGAAGTGAAATAAATACCATTTGGAGGCATTTAATGTTCGAGCAAAAACGGCAGATTTTCGACAAAAGAGATAACACCCCCCCATTACGTCATGCTTCAGAAATGTGGAAAATGGTCCGTTTTCAAATGTTTTATTTTTGAACGTCATTTCACATTTGTAGGTGGATCATCAGTGTTAGAGCTAAAATTAGCATGTTTAAAGTGATTTTCATGCTTCCAGGGGCTCGGGAAGTGAAATAAATACCATTTGGAGGCATTTAATGTTCGAGCAAAAACGGCTGATTTTCGACAAAAGAGATAACACCCCCCCATTACGTCATGCTTCAGAAATGTGGAAAATGGTCCGTTTTCAAATGTTTTATTTTTGAACGTCAGTTCACATTTGTAGGTGGATCATCAGTGTTAGAGCTAAAATTAGCATGTTTAAAGTGATTTTCATGCTTCCAGGGGCCCAAAACACAAGATTTATGGAATGGTTAAAAGTGCATGAAAATGGCCAATTTACTCACTCTGAGTTCTCAAAAAGGGTTTCTTCACCCCGGGAAGTTAATTAAATACCATTTGGAGGCATTTAATGTTCGAGCAAAAACGGCTGATTTTCGACAAAAGAGATAACACCCCCCCATTACGTCATGCTTCAGAAATGTGGAAAATGGTCCGTTTTCAAATGTTTTATTTTTGAACGTCAGTTCACATTTGTAGGCGGATCATCAGTGTTAGAGCTAAAATTAGCATGTTTAAAGTGATTTTCATGCTTCCAGGGGCTCGGGAAGTTAATTAAATACCATTTGGAGGCATTTAATGTTCGAGCAAAAACGGCTGATTTTCGACAAAAGAGATAACACCCCCCCATTACGTCATGCTTCAGAAATGTGGAAAATGGTCCGTTTTCAAATGTTTTATTTTTGAACGTCAGTTCACATTTGTAGGTGGATCATCAGTGTTAGAGCTAAAATTAGCATGTTTAAAGTGATTTTCATGCTTCCAGGGGCCCAAAACACAAGATTTATGGAATGGTTAAAAGTGCATGAAAATGGCCAATTTACTCACTCTGAGTTCTCAAAAAGGGTTTCTTCACCCCGGGAAGTTAATTAAATACCATTTGGAGGCATTTAATATTCGAGCAAAAACGGCTGATTTTCGACAAAAGAGATAACACCCCCCCATTACGTCATGCTTCAGAAATGTGGAAAATGGTCCGTTTTCAAATGTTTTATTTTTGAACGTCAGTTCACATTTGTAGGTGGATCATCAGTGTTAGAGCTAAAATTAGCATGTTTAAAGTGATTTTCATGCTTCCAGGGGCTCGGGAAGTTAATTAAATACCATTTGGAGGCATTTAATGTTCGAGCAAAAACGGCTGATTTTCGACAAAAGAGATAACACCCCCCCATTACGTCATGCTTCAGAAATGTGGAAAATGGTCCGTTTTCAAATGTTTTATTTTTGAACGTCAGTTCACATTTGTAGGTGGATCATCAGTGTTAGAGCTAAAATTAGCATGTTTAAAGTGATTTTCATGCTTCCAGAGGCTCGGGAAGTGAAATAAATACCATTTGGAGGCATTTAATGTTCGAGCAAAAACGGCTGATTTTCGACAAAAGAGATAACACCCCCCCATTACGTCATGCTTCAGAAATGTGGAAAATGGTCCGTTTTCAAATGTTTTATTTTTGAACGTCAGTTCACATTTGTAGGTGGATCATCAGTGTTAGAGCTAAAATTAGCATGTTTAAAGTGATTTTCATGCTTCCAGGGGCCCAAAACACAAGATTTATGGAATGGTTAAAAGTGCATGAAAATGGCCAATTTACTCACTCTGAGTTCTCAAAAAGGGTTTCTTCACCCCGGGAAGTTAATTAAATACCATTTGGAGGCATTTAATGTTCGAGCAAAAACGGCTGATTTTCGACAAAAGAGATAACACCCCCCCATTACGTCATGCTTCAGAAATGTGGAAAATGGTCCATTTTCAAATGTTTTATTTTTGAACGTCAGTTCACATTTGTAGGTGGATCATCAGTGTTAGAGCTAAAATTAGCATGTTTAAAGTGATTTTCATGCTTCCAGGGGCTCGGGAAGTTAATTAAATACCATTTGGAGGCATTTAATGTTCGAGCAAAAACGGCTGATTTTCGACAAAAGAGATAACACCCCCCCATTACGTCATGCTTCAGAAATGCGGAAAATGGTCCGTTTTCAAATGTTTTATTTTTGAACGTCAGTTCACATTTGTAGGTGGATCATCAGTGTTAGAGCTAAAATTAGCATGTTTAAAGTGATTTTCATGCTTCCAGGGGCCCAAAACACAAGATTTATGGAATGGTTAAAAGTGCATGAAAATGGCCAATTTACTCACTCTGAGTTCTCAAAAAGGGTTTCTTCACCCCGGGAAGTTAATTAAATACCATTTGGAGGCATTTAATGTTCGAGCAAAAACGGCTGATTTTCGACAAAAGAGATAACACCCCCCCATTACGTCATGCTTCAGAAATGTGGAAAATGGTCCGTTTTCAAATGTTTTATTTTTGAACGTCAGTTCACATTTGTAGGTGGATCATCAGTGTTAGAGCTAAAATTAGCATGTTTAAAGTGATTTTCATGCTTCCAGGGGCTCGGGAAGTTAATTAAATACCATTTGGAGGCATTTAATGTTCGAGCAAAAACGGCTGATTTTCGACAAAAGAGATAACACCCCCCCATTACGTCATGCTTCAGAAATGTGGAAAATGGTCCGTTTTCAAATGTTTTATTTTTGAACGTCAGTTCACATTTGTAGGTGGATCATCAGTGTTAGAGCTAAAATTAGCATGTTTAAAGTGATTTTCATGCTTCCAGGGGCTCGGGAAGTGAAATAAATACCATTTGGAGGCATTTAATGTTCGAGCAAAAACCGCTGATTTTCGACAAAAGAGATAACACCCCCCCATTACGTCATGCTTCAGAAATGTGGAAAATGGTCCGTTTTCAAATGTTTTATTTTTGAACGTCAGTTCACATTTGTAGGTGGATCATCAGTGTTAGAGCTAAAATTAGCATGTTTAAAGTGATTTTCATGCTTCCAGGGGCTCGGGAAGTTAATTAAATACCATTTGGAGGCATTTAATGTTCGAGCAAAAACGGCTGATTTTCGACAAAAGAGATAACACCCCCCCATTACGTCATGCTTCAGAAATGTGGAAAATGGTCCGTTTTCAAATGTTTTATTTTTCAACGTCAGTTCACATTTGTAGGTGGATCATCAGTGTTAGAGCTAAAATTAGCATGTTTAAAGTGATTTTCATGCTTCCAGGGGCCCAAAACACAAGATTAATGGAATGGTTAAAAGTGCATGAAAATGGCCAATTTACTCACTCTGAGTTCTCAAAAAGGGTTTCTTCACCCCGGGAAGTTAATTAAATACCATTTGGAGGCATTTAATGTTCGAGCAAAAACGGCTGATTTTCGACAAAAGAGATAACACCCCCCCATTACGTCATGCTTCAGAAATGTGGAAAATGGTCCGTTTTCAAATGTTTTATTTTTGAACGTCAGTTCACATTTGTAGGTGGATCATCAGTGTTAGAGCTAAAATTATCATGTTTAAAGTGATTTTCATGCTTCCAGGGGCCCAAAACACAAGATTTATGGAATGGTTAAAAGTGCATGAAAATGGCCAATTTACTCACTCTGAGTTCTCAAAAAGTGTTTCTTCACCCCGGGAAGTTAATTAAATACCATTTGGAGGCATTTAATGTTCGAGCAAAAACGGCTGATTTTCGACAAAAGAGATAACACCCCCCCATTACGTCATGCTTCAGAAATGTGGAAAATGGTCCGTTTTCAAATGTTTTATTTTTGAACGTCAGTTCACATTTGTAGGTGGATCATCAGTGTTAGAGCTAAAATTAGCATGTTTAAAGTGATTTTCATGCTTCCAGGGGCCCAAAACACAAGATTTATGGAATGGTTAAAAATGCATGAAAATGGCCAATTTACTCAATCTGAGTTCTCAAAAAGGGTTTCTTCACCCCGGGAAGTTAATTAAATACAATTTGGAGGCATTTAATGTTCGAGCAAAAACGGCTGATTTTCGACAAAAGAGATAACACCCCCCCATTACGTCATGCTTCAGAAATGTGGAAAATGGTCCGTTTTCAAATGTTTTATTTTTGAACGTCAGTTCACATTTGTAGGTGGATCATCAGTGTTAGAGCTAAAATTAGCATGTTTAAAGTGATTTTCATGCTTCCAGGGGCTCGGGAAGTGAAATAAATACCATTTGGAGGCATTTAATGTTCGAGCAAAAACGGCTGATTTTCGACAAAAGAGATAACACCCCCCCATTACGTCATGCTTCAGAAATGTGGAAAATGGTCCATTTTCAAATGTTTTATTTTTGAACGTCAGTTCACATTTGTAGGTGGATCATCAGTGTTAGAGCTAAAATTAGCATGTTTAAAGTGATTTTCATGCTTCCAGGGGCTCGGGAAGTTAATTAAATACCATTTGGAGGCATTTAATGTTCGAGCAAAAACGGCTGATTTTCGACAAAAGAGATAACACCCCCCCATTACGTCATGCTTCAGAAATGTGGAAAATGGTCCGTTTTCAAATGTTTTATTTTTGAACGTCAGTTCACATTTGTAGGTGGATCATCAGTGTTAGAGCTAAAATTAGCATGTTTAAAGTGATTTTCATGCTTCCAGGGGCCCAAAACACAAGATTTATGGAATGGTTAAAAGTGCATGAAAATGGCCAATTTACTCACTCTGAGTTCTCAAAAAGGGTTTCTTCACCCCGGGAAGTTAATTAAATACCATTTGGAGGCATTTAATGTTCGAGCAAAAACGGCTGATTTTCGACAAAAGAGATAACACCCCCCCATTACGTCATGCTTCAGAAATGTGGAAAATGGTCCGTTTTCAAATGTTTTATTTTTGAACGTCAGTTCACATTTGTAGGTTGATCATCAGTGTTAGAGCTAAAATTAGCATGTTTAAAGTGATTTTCATGCTTCCAGGGGCTCGGGAAGTTAATTAAATACCATTTGGAGGCATTTAATGTTCGAGCAAAAACGGCTGATTTTCGACAAAAGAGATAACACCCCCCCCATTACGTCATGCTTCAGAAATGTGGAAAATGGTCCGTTTTCAAATGTTTTATTTTTGAACGTCAGTTCACATTTGTAGGTGGATCATCAGTGTTAGAGCTAAAATTAGCATGTTTAAAGTGATTTTCATGCTTCCAGGGGCTCGGGAAGTGAAATAAATACCATTTGGAGGCATTTAATGTTCGAGCAAAAACCGCTGATTTTCGACAAAAGAGATAACACCCCCCCATTACGTCATGCTTCAGAAATGTGGAAAATGGTCCGTTTTCAAATGTTTTATTTTTGAACGTCAGTTCACATTTGTAGGTGGATCATCAGTGTTAGAGCTAAAATTAGCATGTTTAAAGTGATTTTCATGCTTCCAGGGGCCCAAAACACAAGATTAATGGAATGGTTAAAAGTGCATGAAAATGGCCAATTTACTCACTCTGAGTTCTCAAAAAGGGTTTCTTCACCCCGGGAAGTTAATTAAATACCATTTGGAGGCATTTAATGTTCGAGCAAAAACGGCTGATTTTCGACAAAAGAGATAACACCCCCCCCATTACGTCATGCTTCAGAAATGTGGAAAATGGTCCGTTTTCAAATGTTTTATTTTTGAACGTCAGTTCACATTTGTAGGTGGATCATCAGTGTTAGAGCTAAAATTATCATGTTTAAAGTGATTTTCATGCTTCCAGGGTCCCAAAACACAAGATTTATGGAATGGTTAAAAGTGCATGAAAATGGCCAATTTACTCACTCTGAGTTCTCAAAAAGTGTTTCTTCACCCCGGGAAGTTAATTAAATACCATTTGGAGGCATTTAATGTTCGAGCAAAAACGGCTGATTTTCGACAAAAGAGATAACACCCCCCCATTACGTCATGCTTCAGAAATGTGGAAAATGGTCCGTTTTCAAATGTTTTATTTTTGAACGTCAGTTCACATTTGTAGGTGGATCATCAGTGTTAGAGCTAAAATTAGCATGTTTAAAGTGATTTTCATGCTTCCAGGGGCCCAAAACACAAGATTTATGGAATGGTTAAAAATGCATGAAAATGGCCAATTTACTCAATCTGAGTTCTCAAAAAGGGTTTCTTCACCCCGGGAAGTTAATTAAATACAATTTGGAGGCATTTAATGTTCGAGCAAAAACGGCTGATTTTCGACAAAAGAGATAACACCCCCCCATTACGTCATGCTTCAGAAATGTGGAAAATGGTCCGTTTTCAAATGTTTTATTTTTGAACGTCAGTTCACATTTGTAGGTGGATCATCAGTGTTAGAGCTAAAATTAGCATGTTTAAAGTGATTTTCATGCTTCCAGGGGCTCGGGAAGTTAATTAAATACCATTTGGAGGCATTTAATGTTCGAGCAAAAACGGCTGATTTTCGACAAAAGAGATAACACCCCCACATTACGTCATGCTTCAGAAATGTGGAAAATGGTCCGTTTTCAAATGTTTTATTTTTGAACGTCAGTTCACATTTGTAGGTGGATCATCAGTGTTAGAGCTAAAATTAGCATGTTTAAAGTGATTTTCATGCTTCCAGGGGCTCGGGAAGTTAATTAAATACCATTTGGAGGCATTTAATGTTCGAGCAAAAACGGCTGATTTTCGACAAAAGAGATAACACCCCCCCATTACGTCATGCTTCAGAAATGTGGAAAATGGTCCGTTTTCAAATGTTTTATTTTTGAACGTCAGTTCACATTTGTAGGTGGATCATCAGTGTTAGAGCTAAAATTAGCATGTTTAAATTGATTTTCATGCTTCCAGGGGCCCAAAACACAAGATTAATGGAATGGTTAAAAGTGCATGAAAATGGCCAATTTACTCACTCTGAGTTCTCAAAAAGGGTTTCTTCACCCCGGGAAGTGAAATAAATACCATTTGGAGGCATTTAATGTTCGAGCAAAAACGGCTGATTTTCGACAAAAGAGATAACACCCCCCCATTACGTCATGCTTCAGAAATGTGGAAAATGGTCCGTTTTCAAATGTTTTATTTTTGAACGTCAGTTCACATTTGTAGGTGGATCATCAGTGTTAGAGCTAAAATTAGCATGTTTAAAGTGATTTTCATGCTTCCAGGGGCTCGGGAAGTTAATTAAATACCATTTGGAGGCATTTAATGTTC